>NW_024612626.1:0-2723 GCF_008729295.1 Plectropomus leopardus
GTGATAGTGATATAACTTAAACGTTGTATCTCTGACTATAAGCCATGTGTGGATCAACAAGTCCTGTGATTTGTTGCTGAATATCTGCTTTGTCCTTATTTCCTAATGCCTACTTTGGAATTAGACTTGGTATTAAGTTTTAGCTTGTTCTTGTTTATTATTTGCTGTGATTTAGTAGTTATCTCTTAGTGAATATGAGTTATCTTTTAATGTTAATCTCAATTTTGCTCTGTAGTTTTCATCTCCCTACGCTCAAGGTTTTGGGACCCAATGTTGCCACGGGAAGAAACAGACAAACTGAGACATACAATCCATGAATGAGTGGCTCACAAGCCAGAAAAAAACGAAAAGATACCAAGAGGAGAGACCCTTATTCTGCATCATTCTTGTGTAACAGGTGTGCATGACGCTGTCTCTCTTCCTCTCTTGATACCAGCAGTCACATGATATCTGAATGATCTTTTGTACATCTTTCACTCTCTGATTGTTCTTCTCAAGGTCTCCCACTCTTTTCATCCAGACTCTTGTACTTGCATGCATCGTCTCCAGTCTCTTTAACTCTATCTTCTTGCACGCTTTCTTAGCAGTATAAACAAATTAATTCATTCTTTTTGTCTTTGTTTTATGTTCATTGCACTGCCACCGTTTGTTTTGTATTAGCTATATTTTTCAACTCTTTTTCTCCATCTGCTGTTCAGATTGCAACAGAACTCGACGGCCAGACCGTTGCCATGTCGACCTCATCGCTACGGCGACAAGTAAAGAACATCGTCCACAACTATTCAGAGGCTGAAATCAAGGTTATGTGTCCCTCTGCTTATCTGACTTTTTCTTCTCCTGCTCTCCTCTCACACCCACATCCCCCACATGTCCACGGCTTTAAAATGGCCCGTGTATCTCCGCAGCACATGTGACATAACATAGCTGCTGATAATCTAATATTTCTTTGGAGCAACCTTCTCATTTTTTCCCCTCTTTAAACATAATATACGCTAATCTAATCATATTATCCGTTGATTCGTTTTCCTCTGTCCAGCTTGTGTCGTAATTGAGTTTGCATTGCTACTCAGAACACTGTGGACCATTTAAATTGTCACAAAGTATTGGCCCAATTTTTTTCTTATCACGGACAGTTTGCATTTGGAGTAATTGAAAGGGATACTTCAAAGATTTTCAACCAGCTTTGTATCAAAACAATGTGGGTAGTATGCGCAGATGAACTGTGGTAAACTAACTTCCTTCAACCCAGTGCATAGATACCCCACACCCTGGGACGAAACTCCGTTAGATAACACATATAAGTGCAAAATGTGTTATCCAGAAGGGTTTCGCTGCCTCTGCAGCTGTTGCTCAATCTACAGGCTGTCCTACAGCATTTTTGTATTGCCCGCCGCTCATGCCGCCGCTGCAGACACAATATAGAGCTGGATCAAGGGACAGACCTGCTTTCCTCTCTCCGATTAAATCCAATCAAACGGTAAAACTAAGCAGCGCTGATAAAATTCAAATCAAAATTATCTCACTGCACTTCCAATTTCTCACCTGAATGTTTTCAGAAACATATTTTAATGCCCCGTTAGCTGTAATAGTGACTGTGAACTGAAAGTGGGCATAACACTGTTTCCTGCATCGTGAAAACAGAGGCTGAAAAAAATTAGAGATCAAACTGTAAAACTAAACAGCGCTGATTAAATATAAACTGAAATTCTGTTCCTGCATTGCCTATTTTTCACCTCAAATGTTTTCAGAAACATTTTCTAGCTTACTGTTGAACTGTAATACGAGATTGGCTGCCAATGTGTCAAACAGAAAAAGTCGAATTATGTCACCCACCAGCCAGAGCATTTATTATTAGTTTGGTGAGACGCAGTGCATTTTGGTAGTTGTAGGTTTTCTACCTCTTGAGTAAAAAGCGTCCTTTTTTATCTTTTCTCTAGTCATGTAACTTTAAATTGTCACAAAATATTGGCCCCAAGTTTTCGTATCATGGACAGTTTTATATGGATTTAATTAAGTTTGCCACTTTCTGTGTTGTTTTACAGGTTAGAGAGGCGACATCCAATGACCCATGGGGCCCCAGCAGCTCTCTGATGTCAGAGATTGCTGATCTGACCTACAATGTTGTGGCCTTCTCGGAAATCATGAGCATGGTGTGGAAGCGCCTCAATGACCACGGCAAGAACTGGAGACACGTGTACAAGGTTTGTGTGCGTGCGTGCGTGTGTGTGTGTAGAGGCCAGGAGTGTAGTGCTATTTGTTTAAGTATTGGAGGAAACCTATGAGTTGTGGGCCTTCGAATATTATGTAACTATTGTTCCTGGCAAGTTTACGTAGCCTTCATTAGTAAGTTTAACTGAGTGATCACATGTATGCAACTCAGTGCATATTTTGACGTCTTGAATCAATAGACACACCCTAAATGTCAATATGACTACATTGACCCTTCTATTTGTTTTTATTTATTTTTATATCCTTACTTGGAGAAAAAAGGGCGGCATTCTGATTCGCTTTGGCAGCACTACACCTGTGGCTGGAAATGATTACTGTGGCTTGCTATCACAACACACATTAAACAATATATCACAGTATTGTATTTGCAGTTTTGCAGTGCGATGTATGTGCTTGTATTTATGTGTCATTTACAGTATTCTGGAACAGGATATGTCTAGTATCACTTCCTATTTACAGTACACTCTGTTTTTTGTCTTCCATTATTATTTGAG
>NW_024612627.1:5000-11010 GCF_008729295.1 Plectropomus leopardus
TTAAAAGACCAGAGATTATTTTAATACAGCAACAGAAAAAAAATAATAAATTAACGATAAGAAGTGGGAGAAAAGAACGAGATCCTCAAATTAAACAGGCTTTAACTGTGAAATATTTGTCTGTGTATCTTACGATAATGAAGAATCAGCCCTACGTCAACCTTAACGACAATTAATCTTCAGCGTTTCACTGATTAATTTGATTTCACTGAAGAGGGTGCTGCAAAAATCAAACAAGCTCAATAAATAAAGACGTTTTTTTCACCGATGTTGCCAAAAATAAAGAAACTTCCACTCCCTCTTTATGGCCTGTTACGCCTGTCACACAGCTGACGGTTCAACAGTCAAAACCTGCCTCTAAATGTCAGTGATTCAGCAGAGCTGGCTCTGATTACTCAACAGTTGCAGCAGAAAATCAGCGTAGCCTGACTGAACTCTCAAAACAGACACGTACGCCGTTGAAAGACGGAAAAACGGGACCGGCAACGCAACCACACTTCCAGCTAAAAACAAGATTCAGAAAAATAAACTTAACACATAAACATGAGGCGTACCGCACATCTGACACCAGTGCAGCCTGTGAATGACGTCATTGGAAAGATGAGGCGTCATCAGGCCTCGGCGCCAAAGGACACACATATATTTATGTTTTCAAACATAAAGCATAAGGGACACATCATCACTTATCAGAGGAGGGAGGTGGGGTTTTTTTAACCCTCCCCTCCCCAAAGCTACAAATATTTTCACCTGAGCCTCCATGAGTGACTCTGGGAAAATGCATCAAGTGTTCGTTCCACATGACGTGTTCAAATAGCATCAGCAATTTAAAAATCATGTCATGATTTATGTTTTTACAGTTTCTGGCTGTGACAGATGGTGTAATTTTGGTGATTTTTATTCTGGCTGATCCCAGGGTTTGGAAGGCACGTCTTCTTTGAAAATTAGCAATAAATTCTAAAAAAAAATGCAAAATTATTTTAGGGACAGAAAATTGCCAAAACAATGTGTAAGATTATTATTATACTTCTTTAGATAAAAATGAAAAATAACGCCAAAATATTTAAAGAAAGAAAAGCCAACATTTTATAACAAAAAACTCCATCAAATTTTTTAGAATCTTAGAAATATCCTAAAATCCTACAAACACCCTACAATCCTAGAAACATTTAATAGGCTGCTGTCATTTTGCAAAAGTGGCCCCCAAGCAAAGCGTGTTGAGTGTCTCTGGTTTACGAGCGTCCCGCAGACGGCCAGTGTTGAATAAATCTAGTGTCGATATTCTAATCAAACAAAAACTCTTATTTTCTTGAACACAGGTTTATGTTCTCACCCCTCAGAGCTTTAAGGAAAGTAAATATTTGAAGCCTGAAGCTGCCGGTTCCCACACTCGTTACCTTTTTCCCATCGCCTCGCTGTGTGAAGTCCAAATGAAACAGAGATATTCATGGCTCCTCTCCACCAGCATAAAGACCTGGACCTCCTGCCCTGGCCATTCAATTAGCCACAGTGGCCAGTGTGTGTGTGTGTGTGTGTGTGTGTGTGTGTGTGTGTGTGTGTGTGTGTGTGTGTGTGTGTGTGTGTGTGTGTGGTGTGTGTGTGTGTGTGTGTGTGTGTGTGTGTGTGTGTGTGTGTGTGTGTGTGTGTGTGCGCGCGCGCGCGCAAACTATTGCCCTGTCTGAGCAGCCAACCTCGACTAAGGGCCAGGCTCAAACTGCGGCTTAAAGCTAACCAGGTCACAGCTGATGGTGTGAGAACCAGGCTGTGCACAGTTTAGTGTGTGTGTGTGTGTGTGTGTGTGTGTGTGGTGTGTGTGTGTGTGTGTGTGTGTGTGTGAGAGAGAGAAGACAAAGTGAGTAAGAGCTCGAAATCGCCGCCCCAAACCTTCTATATTTGGGTGTTTATGGAGGTGTATTACCAAAAACAAAACCTGCTACCTCGCAGCAGGGGCGTCTCAAGGATTTAAGGCCTCTGGGGGCTCAGCCCAGACCTCTTTGGTGGGGGGGGGCTCTGTTTTGATGCTTTTTTTTTGCACTCTGGCACCCTCTATACCCCGAAAACTTTTTTTTTAAAACTTGAATTCTGAATTGTGACGTTGAAATGTTAGAAATAATGAGCACAGAGTAAAAACGAAACACTTGATAACTGCTTTCTTTAAACATTTATTTTTAGAAAAATAGTCTGCATTTTTCTTAAAAGGCTTTTTTTAAGAAATGGGGAGGAACTTATGTTTTGTTTTGGGTTTTTTTGCTTTGGAGAGGGGAATACAAAATAAATTTTTACTGCTGATTTTTAAAGCTCTATGGCTTGTGAGCAGTGCTGTCCTCCACACAATGCCTGTATTCTCTGTGTGTGTGTGTGTGTGTGTGTGTGTGCATTTACGTCATTTAACACCAAAGCTATAATTCTTTTCAATTTAGGACGATTTCTTCTATTTATTGTCTTCACACACGTTACTCATTCCTTGAGTTTGTAGGATTTGGGGAAATATTTAAGATTTTAGGACATTTCTAGTGTTTTAGAAAGTGTTTTCTGGGACACTTTTGGACATTTGTAGGATTTTGAGACATTTCAAGGATTTGAGGACATTTCTATGATTTTAGGACATGAGTGTCTTTTCTGTGTCCTCTGTCGGGGGTGTGGCGGATCCTCCACTGGCACTTTTTTTGATCAACAAGCTCTATTTTGATGCTGTTTTATGCTCTCTGACACCTTATGGAGACTAAAAGGACAAAAACAATTCACAGTGTCGATCACTTTATTTTAATTCTAATTAAAACTTATTTTATTGTAAATAAATTGAGTATCGTTGGCTAAAAATATACATTTTTTCTGTTAGTTTTTCTGGACAATCTCTTATTTTCATCTATTAACTATACTGAAGTTAGCATTTTCGTCATTTGACACCAAAACTGTCCACTCAGACTTTTATTGATAGAATTCTTTTCAGCATCGCAGCTCAGTGTTACAGTCCAATATCTGATATTTATTTCCTTTACACGTGTGACTCATCCATTGATTGATGCGTGACTTGACTCGTGTGAATGCTCAACTTCAGCAAACGCATTCATCCATCAAATACAGCAGACTCTTCCCTTTCCCGACCATTTTCTCTCCTTCTCATCACACCGTTTCAATTTCCTTCCCGCTCCTCTCGCGCTCCGTCTATCTGCCGCCGTCCTCTCACCTCTCCCTCAACTCCTGCTCCCAGGTTTCATTTTCCTCCTCCTCGTCTCCATTTTTCTCTGTCCTTTTTTTACTTCCTTTCCTCATGCAGATCAGGGACGACTCCACATGCGTGATCATTTAAACACGCAAAACATACACATACGCGCGTGGAAGATGATTAAAAGCCGAGATGTATACCGTCCGTGAACTGATACTCGGGTTGAACCAACACATCGATGCTGCAGTTTTCGATTGAAGCTATGGATCGCCTCCAGGCCTGAAATGAAAAACCCATTAAATCGGACATTTTTCACTTTCACTTGCATATTGTCACGGATTGGTGAGAACTTGGATTTAAAAAATGTCAACTTTTTGAGTGTGACAAGGAAAAAAAGCCTTGTTTTAAGGTGTAGCTAAATTTATTTTTTGGATTTAACACAACATGCAACCCTGACATTTTTGTGCACATTGTGCACAAAGTGAAACATGCACCCTGTCTTCACTGGTGACTGATTCAATATTTGACCAAGATGATGATTTAGTATCTACAAGGTGTCAGAGTGCATAAAACAGCATCAAAATAGAGCTTGTTGATCAAAAAAATGCCAGAGGATCCCCCACACTCCCGACAGAGGACACAGATAAGACCCTAATGTCCTAAAATCTTAGAAACGTCCTATAATTGGAGAAATCTTAAAAAATCCCAGAAATTTCTTAAAACTCTACAAACATCCTAAAATCCTACAAATGTCATAAAATGCTAGAAATTACCTAAAATTGGAAACATGTCCCGAGGACCTAGAAATGTCTTTAAATTCTACAAACATCGTAAAATCTTAAAAATGTCCTAGAAATGTTGTTAAATCCTCAAAACATCCTAAAATCCGAGAAATGTCCCAAAATTGGAGAAACATCCTAAATTTCAAGGAGTGTTCTTAAATCCTAGAAACATCCTAAAATATTCAAAAAGTCCTAACAGCACAGAAATGTGCTAAACTCCAAGAAATAGCCGAACATACTAGAAACATCCTGAAATTCTGGGAGCGTGTGGACATCTGAGAAATATCCTACAATCCTTGAATTGTCCTGCAATTCTAGAAACATCCTTAAATTGTAGAAACATCTTAAAATCCAAGCAACGCACGTTGAGTTTAGCTGGTTTAAGGGGTAACAAAGATATCAGGTCCTAATGTGTTTTTAATTGACAGCTCCTGTAACCTTTCTCCTGTCAAACGTACACACACACACACACACACACACACACACACACACACACAGTCTACCAGGAAGAGAAACACTCACCTCTGTCTGACACTTTGAGACACGAACTCATTTCATTACGATGAGACATTCCTCATTTTTAAAACCAAAACCGGTCAACAAATGAAGCGTTGACTGAATGTTGCATAAGTGGCCACAAATGCTTTGTGATTGACTCCACACACACACACACACACACACACACACACACACACACACACACACACACAGAGAGAGAGCCAGACTGACACAATAAATATCTTCTAATACTTTTGTACATACTGTATAATGACTCTCATAAGGGCAAAGAGGGGCCACGGCTTCAATTATGACATAAACACTGATGTGAAAACACACACACACACACACACACACACACACATAAACAAACACACAAACACACACACACAGAGAATAGGGGGGAAGTGAGCATCATTAGAGCAGGACTCCACTGGAGCCGGCGGCTGGAGGTCTGTCTCCACCGTCTGTTACTCACTGTGTTACTCAGCCTGAGATAAACGCTGTAAAAACAGACCTGCTGCAGTCCGTCGGACAGCGACTTGTGTCATTATGTGATGATGAAGTTTGAAAGATGCGGCGTGACTGATTTAATCTGCTGGAGGCTCCGCAATAACACAGTGTCACAATACTCAAGTCACAATACAGTGTTGTGGTTTTAAAAAAAGGTCAGACAGAGGTCCTTACAAAGACCCTCCTGTCCTAAAATCCTGCACACATCCTGAAATCCAAGAACAGTCCTAAAATCCTGAAAACAGCCTAAAATGAATGAATTTTAGGACATTTCTCTGATTTGGGATATTTCTTGGATTTTAGGATGTTTCTAGGATTTTCGGACATTTTTCCAATTCTAAGACGTTTTTAGAATTTTTGGACATTTCTTTGATTTTAGACCATTTCTATGATTTTAGGACATTCGTGTCTCTGTCGGGGGTGTGGGGGATCCTCCACTGGCACTTTATTGATCAACAAGCTCTATTTTGATGCTGTTTTTTGCACTCTGACACCTTATGGAGACTAAAAGCACAAAACAATTCACAGTGTGAATCACTTTTTTTTATTGTGAATTAGAAAACATTTGGGGGCCACTCAGCACTCTGTCAGGGGCCAGATTTATCCCGCATGCCATAAGTTGAGTCTCACTGGTGTAGCCCCACCAGCTCTGCTTTCAGTCCCCTGGGTCTTATTTTTTTACATACTTTTCTCTCAGACCCAATAAACAAACAGGGAGCACAATTAGTGCTGTGCATGTGTGTGAATTAAGAGCGTGGGAGCAAACGAAAAATGATTTTCTGTCTAAAAAAATTGTGGACACACACAAACACACACACACACACACACACAAACACAGGCGCTGCATGGCCTCACACACACACTAAACATAATTTCTCATAACAGTCTAATATGGTTCATTTTCAGCTATCAAAACACACATGAAAAGAGTGTTAACGCTGTCAACAAGCGAGCATGGGATGTGGAACCGTCGTTTTCATTCTCAATATGTCAAGGTTAGGGTGTATTCCAGCAGAGAGCGAGGGAGAGGAGAGGAGGGGAGAGAGGGGAGGAG
>NW_024612628.1:0-4573 GCF_008729295.1 Plectropomus leopardus
ATATTATTATATTAAATGTTATTCATCTTAAACAACAAAGGTCTTGCTTGTGTCAGTAATAGGATATGCTTTGTTGGCTTTGCGGACATTTGTATCTGTTTCATGGTTCCCAAAAAATAAAGGTTAGCCCTACCTGAGGGCTACCTCTGACATTTAATCCTGAAAGCCTCAAACTGTGTAAAAGCAGGTTCAATGCAAAAAAAAAAGGAGTGATGGCTGCTTTCTGACTCGTGTAGCACCTGGCTGAATGCTTGACTCCTGTTATTTTCTCCGTACATCTTCAGACAACTGTTACTGCATTCTTTGGACAAGCATTATGTCGGGTTATGTGGACATAAGGTCAGTTAAGAGCAAATTCTTTCTGTCAGATATGCAGCAGCGGGGAGATTCGCTGCATCTCGGCTCCTCCAAGGTTACAGAAACATGCTGCATTTAATGAGTAATTTGTTTCCATAAAAGCACCAGGCCTTGCTGTCAGCTTACATTGAGTTGAAATAAAATAGTTGCTCGAATTAAAATAACAGCTACTGTGTTAACAGCTAGACCGAGCGGCTGTTAGGAACTTGCTGACAGTAACAGAGGTGCCAGTCTTGACAAAGCATTGGACAAAAAGGTCCTTTGGGCCTCAGATCTTTTAACAAATGGTTAAAGAAATCTGTCACCACCTTGCAGCTCCTCGAGCCCCACGAATCAACCCAAACAGTGAAGAATTTCAGCTACTCCTGGAGGATAATTGACTAAACTTTAAAGCTGAACTCTGCAGGATTTTCCCATTAGAATCCCTCCAGCTTTCTGTGTGGCTGCAACCTGTCCCCACTGACTGTCACACTGTACATTCCTTCTATTAATCCCAATTAATTCTGCTGAGCTACTGCCACTGTTGCCAAATTGTCTCCACAATTGTTTCCGGCTGCATTCACTGTCATCAGATCTCCTGGCTCTCTCTTTTCGCCTGTATTCCACATCAGCGTCAAACACTGACCGACACTGTTGTGGTGTTGGGTTAAAGGAAATAAATTTTTAAGGCTGGGGAAAGATCGTGGTCAGGGTTTAAAGAAGCTAACAGTTGCTAGGAAACAGGATGTGAAGCAGCAGTGTGCTGTGCCAAAGTCGCACGCTTCCTGGGCTTGTTTCCATCAAGCCGACATAACAAAGCTACTTTTGTTTTTGCTCCTGACAGACCGGAGTCATAAATCATACAGCTGGGCACTTGACAGTAAATGTAAGCAAATGTGGTATTTAGATATTTGATGTTGTGATTTTTCTAAGGCTCACAGTCTCTGGATGAAACAAACATACTTTGGTTATATTTGCAGCCTCCACAGTAAGGCTAACAAGCTGTCGACACAGGATGTGTGTATTTCAGTTGTCTGTTAACCCTTTAAAACCTGAGCAAACTGGCTTGAATTTTATCAATAACATGGGAAGAAGGCAATTAGCAACAAAAGAAGAAATGATCCCCATAACTAGCAAGAAATTCATAAAAATCACAATAAAATTACCAGAAATTTGTTTTTTTAAGTGTAACATTGTGACATAATGTAATGAAATGAAATCACATAATTCTAAATATATAATTACGATAATTATTAAAATAGTTTTTCCCCTAGCATTTTTCTTTTTTCCATAGATATTTTTCCCTAGCCTTTTTAAAATAGTTTTCTAAATCTGTTTATTTCTTGAAATTTGTGAAACATTAATCACCATTGTTCATTGCTTGTCTTCCATGTTTTTGAAAGAAATTGCACCAATTTGCTCTGGGTTCAAAGGTTTCAGTACTTGTGAAAGGCACCTGAAAGAAGCACGAGGAAAGTGACAAAGCAGCAAAAATGGTATACACAAATTCTTTTCGTGGCACTATCCCTGCAGGAGATGAGATTAGGTCCTAGTAAAAAATAAATGCTTTTCTTCACACTATCCTGGCCGAAAATGTAGTGATTTCTTGGTAAGAAACAACTGCTTTTTGTCTTACTTTTTATCTCAGCAAAGAAAGAAGCAGTCATAGTAAAAACACAACTACTTTTCATCTTCTATCCTGGCTGAAAATGTAGTGATTTGTTTGTATAAAACAATGGCTTTTGGTCGAGCTATTTTGGCAACAAAAGAAGCAGTCTTAACTTCTTTAATGTTGCACTTTTCTGGCTGAAAATGTTGTGATGTCTCAGTAAAAAACATGCTTTTCATTGCAATTTTTCGCCAGAAAAAGTGGTGATGTTTTGGTGATACTTTCCTCACATGAAATGTTGTAATGTCTTGATAAAAAAACAACAACAACAAAAAACGTTGCATTTTCCCTGGCGGGAACAGAGTGACCCTAAAAAATCCCAACATTTGGTGGCTAAAAAGCCACAGGGAATGTGAACCCTGAATTGCTCCCGATGGCTGTTTCAGTGGTGTGTGAGTATGCATGAATAGTTAAAAAAACTGAGTAGCAGGTTGCACCTTGTATGCTAGCCTTGGCCACTAGACTAAGAATGTGTGTGTGAACGGGTGAATATGACTCGTGTTAAAGCACTGTGAGTGGTCAAATGACTAGAGAAGAGCAATAGAATTGCAGGACTATCAACCATATGAAACACCCCAAAAAATAATGTATTTGTGGTTTGCGGAAACGCACACTACCATCATTTTCTTCTGGCGGCTGGGCTGGCTGCTTCCACTACCAGTGACGGTTGAAAATAGTCAATTATTTCTGAGGGTGGTGCAACAGTAATGACATTATGCTTTATCATTCTTACCAGATTTCATCCAATTGCCATGCCATTAACATGGCTTTAGGGATGGCAATATCAATTATTTGTCTATTTCTTGGTCCTTGACTCTTTTTCAAAGACTGATGCTGTAAGCCTGGGTTCAGGTTGAACTGAGTTATGACTCAGAGGAGAGTGATTTTTTTTCACAAATTGTAGCAATCAGGTTAAATTACCTTTGATACCCTTGAGTGTGTCTCAGCCTCTGCTGAAGCTCCGACTGCTGACTATGATGATAAATGGGCCAAACTACAATTACTAACTTCCTACCTTTTTAAGAACACCTGTTCCTTTCACATCATGCAATTTCTTCCTGACGTTTCTCCCTTGTCTGCCCTTCAGCTCTCCAAAAGTTTTGAAACTTCTGGTCCAGACTGAAATATCGTAACAACTACTGAATGAATTGCCATAGCATTTGATAAAGATGTAAATAATGGTCAGAGGATAAACCCTAATGACTTTGGTGGTCTCTTGGGTTTTTGTTCTAGTGCAACAATTCCCCGTGACTGCAGTTAGGGCGGCTGGAATCAGGCCAGTTTATTGGGCCAGATTTTAGAGTTTCTTTCATCCCAAGTCTCAGTTGAGTCAGGCAACCAAATGTGGCCTGACTTTTTTTGTTTGGCGTGTTGTGTTTTGGACAATCCTGGGACGAGTCATTTTTGCTAACAGCCAAGCGATGGCAGGGTCAGCAGCTGGAATCGGTCCAGTTTATTTGGCCCAGTTCTGGGATGTCATTCATCCAGAGTCTCAGCTGAGTCTGGCAACCAGACAGCCAAACTCATGTCTTCTGGCTTGCTGAGTTGTGGCCAATGCTAGGCTAGGTCATTTTTAATAATGGTCCTGCTATGACAGTGTTGGTAGCTGGAATTGGGCCAGTTTATGTTGCTTGATTCTGGGGTGTAATTTATCCCAAGTCTTAGCCGAATCTGATAACCAGATGCGGCCTGACTCATTTCCTCCGATGTGCCAAATTTGGGCCAGTGCAAAGCCAGGTCATTTTTGATAACCACCCAGTGATGGCAGTGTTTGCGGCCGGAAAGGTGCCAGTTTATTGGCCCAATTCAAGTGCGTAAATCAACCCAAGTCTAAGCCAAGTCGGGCAATTTGATGCCCAACTTATTTCAACAAAACCCAGGCAGCATTTTGGCTGTCTGGGTTTTGTTGATACTTGTGGTTTAGAGTGAAATGTCTGAACAACTCTTGAATTTACTACACTGCCATTGGGTATAGACTTGATGTTCTTTGTGACTTAATCTAGCACCATCATCAGTTCAAAATTTCAATTTGTCCAATACTTTGGTGTATCAATCTAACAGACAACTACTCCCGGGTGTCTGAAATGGAACGGATGTGTCCGTTGGGGAGTGAATCTGCTCATTATATTCAATGGCTATTAGACCACAGTATTTTTTGTGAACGAATGGAAATGTTTGTCTGGTAGTGGCACAAGATCAGGGTTCAACACATTTGGAGAGGATCCTTTATCTTGTATAGCTAATTGAACGAAAAACCAGATGCTTAATTTTGGGATAGCTTGTATATTTATATTTAGCGTTGGACACACTTACAAATGACTGACTGATCTGCCATTTTGCCCTACGATAGAAAAATGTGGGATACAAGGAAATGCTCATATCTTGCTCACCCTCCCTGTTTCTCATTCTTCTGTCCTCTGTGAGGTGAGGAAGATGGTGGACTTTTATCGTTGTCAGGCTCTAAGGAGCGGTAGAGGAGAGGAAGGAGGGAGGACGGAAAAGCTGCAATCAATCCATTATTACTCTCCGTTACCAAAGCCTCGGGAAAGATTTAGGACCCCCTGTTAC
>NW_024612629.1:0-1702 GCF_008729295.1 Plectropomus leopardus
TTACACCACCATCGCACTGCATTCTTTAATTCCCCCTCGTCTTGTCCTCGATGCTTGAGTTGTCTCGCTTTCCGGCCTGACTGTGGACTCCAACCGCGTTTAACTGCATTGCCTCTGCGTCTCCAGCCTGTTTCCCCCTCCTTCTTTTCCTGTTACTGGCAACCACAGCGCTGTGGAAGTGCTTTTTTGGGAGGAGGGGGGAGTGGATCGACCTGCTCGAAGTTCTTTTGAACCGTCCACTTGTGTCTGCTACGTCCAAACATCGCTGCTCGGCCTCTTGATTATGTTATGGTGTTGGATTTCTCTCCAAGCCCGGGCTGGAGGTTACTTTAGGATGCAGAGGGAAGATGAAGTTGAGTAGTTTCACTTCCGTCGGTGCACGCTCTGATATGAGATAGGCGACCTGCATCTGCAACATTGGCTGTAATCCTCAAATCAGAGTGGCTCAGACGCGTTTTTTTCCCTTGTGGACAACAGCCAAAGAACAAGATGAGGTGCCTCTGTGACTTTTTAAATTGCACCTAAGAGAGAGAAACACGGAGTGGGTCTGTCAGCCTGCTACTGCTGCAGGAAGCGACGTTTTCTTTCTCCAGCTGCCCAAAACGAGTTGGGATTTTGCATCTGAGAGGAGACTGGGAACACTGGGAAAACAAAGAGAACGGAGCTGTCTTCTGTCTCTTTATCTTAATATACAATAGCAAGATAGAAAATGAAGAAGTTTCGGAAGGTGCTGGACGGGTTGACCACCTCCTCTCCGGGTGGGACTATCGGATCCCCATCGTGCGGCAGCGCGGCTGGGACTCCCACATCGGCGCCAACTCCCAAGGAAATCGACGTCCAGGAGACGCTAGTATCGGAAAACTTTCAGCTGTGTAAGGTGGGTAGATCAAACGTTTTTTCAGCTTTAGGCCGCCAACATCCGACTATAAGGACGTCTGACGTCCACACCACCTTAGATTCTGACTTCCCCAAATCCTCATTCACACATATGATGCTTGTTAACAAAAATAACGCCTACGTGCGCTAGTGTAGGCGTTAATGAAGTGGAGAGGGGCCGTAAAAGTTGGGTCTGGAGTGAGTTCAGCTGATGCGCTAGATTTGGTGGCCTGCTGTTTTTCTGTTTGAAAGTTCAGCACCACGGACAGCTCTTCGTCTCCAATTGTTTCGATTATGGAGGCACATTTAAACAAAACAGCAGCGAGAAGCCTCGTCATGCAGACAAAAAGCTCCCAGCTCCTCTCAGCCTTTTTGAGAAGGGGCCTTAACGGCAAAGAATTGCGGTTATTCCATTAGTCACCCACTGCTCATCTACATAGCCCCCGCGGACACGTGTGCACGGTCGTTTGAAGCTGGCATGTGTGCAGTTTTGGGCACGCTCCAGCTCCCACCAGTATGTGCGGTGTAGCAACAGTATACATGCGCCCCGCCATCAGCATGCTGCACACAGGCTGCAGCAGCCTACACACATGTGATATAAACAATCCTAAGGAAGTCAATGAATACCTCCCCGTTGCATCAGCAAGCAGGCACGAATGGTGTAGGAGCGATGACATAACTGGTGTCCCTCCCTTGCATTAAAAAAAGTGCACAGCAAGTCAGCGGAGGGACCCTGCAGTACTGTCCTAGCTGATGTGCTTTTCATCGAGAAGGAGGGAGAATGAGGGAGGAATGCTGACTTCCTTAGGATTGTTTATATCACATG
>NW_024612630.1:0-1209 GCF_008729295.1 Plectropomus leopardus
ATTTTCAGAACCATTTCTTGTAATTTTTTTGGGGGGTTTTTTTGCAGTGTGTGGGACATTTTTTGTCAAGTTACTCATTATGTTTCTTTCCTGTGTTTTTGCAAGACATCAAACTAGTTTTCTCAGGTTTCAGAGGTTTAAATGCCAGTAAAAAAGCAGCTGAATGCAGCACAATAACACTGATGTCCATCCAGATGTTAAAGGGTGAAAGCACACATAGACTTACTTATCCATAATTACTTACAATAATGGCAGCAGAACAACCATAATGATCTAAATGATCACTCACGCTCCGTTAAATTCTTAACATTACAGCTCTGCCACTTTAAATGAATTTCCTGGTAAAAACTGAACGTGGATGATTAGTGTCTCTCTTTGGGCGAGACATTGGACAGCTCTGTCTATTTTTCATTTACGGCTACAGAGCCAGCAGACCATGTCATGGTTTTTTATTTTTAGGAGAGCTGATCTGGCTGCGGTTTTTGACTCCCGGTCACTGTGAACAGCCTGCTGATTCCTCTGTGTTCCAGCATTTTGTCAAACAGTATGTACAGTGACTGCAACAAGCAGCAAACACAGTTTCCAAAGCTCGGGTGACACCTCTCAAATATTTTGCGAGTAAACACTGCAGCAGTGCTTCGCATACAAATGCACAAACAGAATACACGAGCGCACACGTTCACATCGAGCCTGTCTCTTTGCTTACTCTCTCTTACACGGCTAATTTGTCGGTGATAATGTACAGGTAGTTAATATTCAGGAAGCAGAGGGCTGAAAGCCAGGTTGGAGCAGCCGAGTGGATCAATATACACGAACAAACACCAGCAAATCTGCTGCTAATGCATCCATGTGTCACTGGGTAACCAGCGGTAATACTGTCATTGTGTAGCTGTGGTGTCATGGGGAAGTCTAAAGACTGTTTGTATGAAGATTTTTCAATAAGCTTTTTTTAACTCTTTGAAATTTGGGTCAACATAACTTTTCTTGTGCTGCACTCGGACGCCTCTTGTAATTTTATACTTTTAACACTGAGTTAATTAGGTTGATTTCTTTCGGAAACATGAGCAATGAGAAACTTGGTAACACATGTTTCACAAATTTCAAGAAATTGGTAGATTTAGGAAATTATTTTTCAATAGCTAGGGGAAAAATTTAATTTTTAAAGGACTATTTCCAGGTCATTTTTTTCAATGGCAACTACATATGAGC
>NW_024612631.1:0-3001 GCF_008729295.1 Plectropomus leopardus
ATAGCAGAATAAACTATTATAATATATATATAATATATATATATATAATATATTGTGTATAAATATGTTAAAATGATGATTGAGCCTATGAGCAGTGTGTGAAAGTGTGTCTTAATGTTTACAGGTTCGTGCCCGCTATGAGAAAGTCCTTGAGGAGGTGAACCGGTACGCTCCTCGCTACATGGAGGAGATGGAGTCCATCTTTGATCAATCACAAGACGAGGAGCGCAAGAGGATTGTCTTCCTCAAACAGGCCTTTCTCTCCATCCACAAACACCTGGACATTACTAACAATGAGAGGTGACCCTCAGTGTTCTGCATGTGTGTGTTAGTTGCAAGTTGTTGTATCTTCTGATTAGATGAAGAACAGTGTTCGGGGTGAGACAGGTAGTTGTGTTTTTAGAGATAAGTATGTAAACATTAATCATTTGACTTACTTTAGCCCTGATGAAAAGCTGTTCCACTACATATGACTTATGAGTGTTTCTCAGTGACTCTCTTCTACTCTAATCAGGGAAATAATAGGTAGAACAGAGACTTAATTACTTCATAAACTCTGCAAGGGCCACAGGGGGATATAGGGTAGATGAGAGACATTATATTCTCTATGAATCTGCTTAATTTTGGAGTAACACTTTGCTTAAAATGCTCTAAGCTGATTATGTGCCAATTAGAAGTTTCAATAAACTTTAGTTACAGTATAAAAACTAAAGGAGCATCAGCAGGTCAAATTTAAATGAATACCATGCCATTATCAATACAGCTGCCCCATAAAGTATTCAACTTCCTACATTCCTGCATGTTAGGTTTATTATATCATGCTAAAATTAGAATTAATTGTAAAGCCTTAACTTCACAATTTTGTTGACTGGTGGATATTTTAATATAGAAAATAACAACACTGACACTGAAAAACATATGACAGCAGAAATGTACGGCATTTTTGTCTTGCAGCTTATTGTCTCTCATTGTGGATCAATGCGTTGTGTGCAGCAGTACAATGAAATGACTCAATGAAATGATTCAGATTTGCAGTAGCGTTATGGTGAGTGGACAAAGATGCAAAGTTGTGCAGAATTTGCGAAGATTAGCTTAATTTGCTGTTCCATATGCTACATCGCAAAATCCTCGGTACTAATTTATCTCCTCAGTTATGTTTCAGTACTATGGACAGCGCACAAGGCTCCTCCACAGAACAAACACTGCTGTCCATGGTGCTGAAACAGCTGCTGAGCTACGTACTGTATATCACATTTATCTCAGCCAATCAATTTCTTGTTTCTACTGTTTTTTAAATAATATAAGTAAACAATTATAATAGATACATAAAGCTTAAACAGTGAATGCAAAAAAAACCAAACTCTGACTCGACCTGCATTTAGCGTCTCTGTCCACTGAAGCAGCCGTCTGACAGCAGCAGGTCCTGCAGAGCTGAGAGGAAGCCTTTACCAGGCTAACTGACAGTAGATATTTACAGAACCATAATAGTTTTTATGACGATGCCACAGGATGAAATCAAAAGTGTTTGTATTTATTGATTTTATTGTCCAGCTTTTATTGAGCTGATCAATCAATTAATATATGGTTATAAAGGAAAAACACATATACAGCAGGATATTTGTTCAATTTAAATCGCTTTCTGTGCAGATTATGCTTTACTAAACGCAACAGAAACAGACTCAAACCATAAAGAAATGCAGGGTGTGTCTGGTTATCATGGAGATGACATAAACATTTTGCAGAAGCATAGCTTGAAAATATCATGCTGCTCATTAATTCAAGGTGACACTCTATTGAGTGTCCGAACATAAATCAGGATGGATGGTTATATGTTTGTGGAGTTGCACATAAGTCTAACCTATTTTGTGCTGAAGATGCACACCCAGTTTTTTTTCCTGGCCACTCTAGTAAATGAAAACACAATAATTCTTAATTTCAGGAGTTAATGCAACTTCTGCTAATATACCCACCTTTTCCTACACACTGGAAATTTATTTAAAGTAATTTATGGAACTTACGAGGCCTCTTGGATGAGAGGTGAAACATATTAAAAATTAAAAAATTAAAAAATTAAAAATTTAGGCAAGTTCAGTTGCCTATGATATAACACTTTGAATTGTCATTAAAAAATAAGAGTAAAACTTGTGTGTACTGCAAAAAACAGCTACTGAGTAAGAATAAGTTGAATTGTCAGTTGCTGTGTAGAGGCTGGAAGTGTTTGAAGTATTAGTTGAAGTTTTCTTTTAAAATAAGTAATGAGTAATGGAAAACACGTCTGTATTTTTGGGCTCAGTATAATTTAGGTACTCTTATTTACTCTCCACCACTCATTTAGTGTAAGGGCTGTGTACAATGAGCTCCACAACACACTGATGGCCATTGATGAGCATGAGGACCTTCGCTGGTGGAAAAACACCTATGGACCTGGCATGCCTACCGACTGGCCTCACTTTGAGGTATTCCAGGTTTTGTCTGTCTCCAACCATTTCTATTACTCATTTCAATGACAAGTTCAATTCTTCGCTGTTCTGTCTGTTCTTTGGTCTGAAGTTGAATTTTTTGTTCAAATGGTTTTTTAAAAAAAAATTTTTATTTATCTATTAGGAATGGACTCCTGAGAAGAAAACCAAAAAAGGGAAGAAAGAAGAAGAAAAGAAAGGAACAATAGAGAGGAGGTGAGTGTATTTATCCCAGAGAAAATATTTCTTTGCAAGTTTGTGATTTTACTGTGATCTGATGCTTTGTAGCTGTTGGTGTACGGCTCATCAGATATTCATCTGTCTTTCTTTTGTCTTTCTGTCTTTCTTGCTCCAGCGTGATGATTGGAGGAGTGAGAGTAAGAGCTCTGTATGATTATGTTGGCCAGGAGACAGATGAGCTGTCATTTAAAGCAGGTAAACACGCATCCTATTAAACTTACTGAACCACATTGTGTATAGCATTAATTAAAGAAAAGCAGTATGCAGAAGTATGTATTATTGTGTGGAATATTATGGTATAT
>NW_024612632.1:0-1275 GCF_008729295.1 Plectropomus leopardus
GGTCGTTTGAGTCTCTCTGTGGTCGTTTGAGTCTCTCTGCATCGTGCTTCATGACTCGAGATGAACTGTAATATTTCATGTCTCTTCGAGTCGACTCGTCGACGTGTCCGTCTCTTTGGTTTAAATCCACTCGGCCTCAGCTGGCCTCTCGGGACGCCGCCTCTCCTCGCTGGTGATGTGATGCTGGTGGCGGGGGATGACCGGCTCCGTGTGGCGGCGTTTATCTCCGTGCAGAAGAATAAAGCGTCAGTGTTTCGTCCTCGAGCGACCCGCGGACAAAGAGAGCTCAGAGACAAACAATCAGCTTCAGTCTGAAGACAAACAAAGAGGACACAGGACACGAGCACGGCCGCCGCACAGCGCCCGCTTTCAAACGCCATCATCAGCCCAGACACAGCTGCTGCTTTCAAACGCCATCATCACACCACCGCGCTCATTAAAAATTCACTTCAGCCAGACGCCCGCGCTTCCTCCCTCACAGATCATCATCTAACGCTCAGAAAACTAAATAACAACATCAGCTGAGCGGGGTCGGAGAGGTCAGAGGTCATCCAGTCAGCCCAGCTGTCAGCTCTGATTGTTCTCTAAGGTACGGAGGCACATTGGGGTCAAAATTAACTGTGTGAACAGCTCGATACCGCGTGTGTAAAAATTTGTGATCTGAAAATAAAACTTTGACAACTATTAAAAGAAAGTTTGTAAAGTCAGAGAAATCTTCTGCAAATATAAAAACAAATCTGCAGGTAAATAAATTACACAAGTAAACAAATATCTGAGGACTTGTTTTTTTTAAGTGTCTTCATTTGGAGAATTTGTGGTCGCATCGTGTCTCTTTGCAGGTGTTTTGTTTCATTTTGTGGACGTTTGTGTCTCTTTGTGGACGTTTGTGTCTCTTTGAGGACATTTAGTGTTTTTAGTGAACATTCAGTGTCTCAGACTCGTTTTGGACGTTTTGTGTTTATTTATTATTTACTTCTTGACCTACATGTATCTTTATTTTATCAGAGATGATAAAAAGTCTGCAGAAAATATTATTTTTGTCACGACGACCTTCACACGGTCTGTTTACATCATTAATAACTGATGTTTTCATTTTCACAGTATTTACGGGGACAGTCGCTGTGAAGAGGACCACCTCAGACAGCGCTGGCAGCTGATTGGCTGTCCGGCAGCAGGTGAGCGGCGGCTGAGGTGAAACCGGAAACCTTCATTGATAATTCAGCTGCTTGTCTTTGTGTGAGGAGACGCCGCAGCTCGCAGCTCGCAGCTCGCAGC
>NW_024612633.1:0-5144 GCF_008729295.1 Plectropomus leopardus
CCTTCATCAGGGGATAAGAAGAAGAAGTCTGGGGTAAGTGACAAAAGTTTATGTTACAGTTGCATGGAGTATTCACATGTCCTCACAAAGAAAAAAGTTTTAACAAGGCATTGTCAAATGTAAAAACAGTTAGTAGAGGTGTTATTTATCATGAAGTAGTAATTTCCCTATTTTGCAGAAGTAGTTAACAATAACTGCTTGTCATATATTAAAAGGCCCATACAATGGTTTAACTGATATTGGATTAAAAAGGCTAATGCTGTTCAAATAAGATAGACAAAGGATTCTAAAAGTGGCTGCTTTGTGTACATATTGTATGCTGTCAACTGTGACCTTCGAACTTTTAAATCAGTGTATTAACTGCTATTATGTCTATAGTACTATTGTACTATTATGTCATTTCTCTCATTTGAGTTTTTTAGACCTCTACACCACCAAAAAGATCAATATTTACCTAAAAATGTGGGGTCTTGTCAGATAATTTCACACGTAATTTCTGGGATTTAAAAGATTTGGTGCATTTTGTGTTTGTTGTTTTTTACTGCACTGTGAGACATACGTATGTCCCACCTTTGTGTGACAACATAGTTTATTGTTCTAATTTTTGTATTTGTTATGATTTGATCCTTTTTTTCTTTTCTTTCTACCACAAATTAAGGACCACATATCAAACAGAAAAAAGAGAGAAAGAAAAAAACATTTGGGACTGTATTGATTGTCTGCTATCTATTTTATGCATCAAGAGAAACATTTTAAAGATGCTCTTTGTTGTCGGCATCAATGGACCGGTTAGAAATGGTCAGCCATCATTATAAGCGTAGAATGTTCAATCCCTAGCTCCCCCGTCCACATATCCATATCTCGTCGTGTATTTGAGCCAGGAACTGAGCCCCCAGGTTGATCCCGATGCATGTTTGTTCATGTAAACAGTAAGTCGCTTAAAGCGACTTGCATTTGGGCAACACTGACCTTGTCAAATGGAAAGGTGAGAAATAATAACGATAATAACTATTGTAAGGCAGTATGGAGTGTTTATAGTGCAAATATGCAATGTTTTATTGTTTTAAAACTCTCAACCCCACCTGCTAATGAAATAATGACAGCATGTTCATAGAAATATTTATAGCAGGGAAATTTAAGCTTAAAATGAAATTATTAAGACCTCTAAGGTATGTATCATAATCACTTATACACACAATTATTTAACACAGGACCAACACTATCATTTAGAGTTAGAATCATTCATTTTAGACAACAGTTTGGCAGTGCAATCACATGAACAGCAGTCAGGTTTCTGTGAAGTTTATCATTACTCATTACATGAGCTCACTGTGATGTCTCATTTTAAAAAACCTCATTAGAGTTGGTTAGAGAGCAGAATCTCTGAACATCTGCTTCAGGCAGTGTGGAGGAAAAAAGAGCTTACAGACTGATCAATGACGCAGTTTCCTTGGGAAAAAAACCTCCCATAAATAATATTTTTTTTGTTTTTTAATTGTCTCCATTTCAAAGCCTGTGACATGGAAATCTTTAGCAATAACATTTGCTATTGGAGGCTCTCTGCTTGGAGCGATGAAATTTTTCAAGAAAGAAAAGGAAGAACGTAAGTATTTTACCTCTTTACTCTACTGTGTGCATTAAGGTCATGTTAATATGTAAAACAGGTTAATAAATCATGGGTTTATATTAGAACCAGCTCATTTCTGTGTTAAATTAGTGATAAAGGGGCACCCAGTATCTCACCTGGTAGATCAAGCACCCCATAAACAAAGGCTTATGTCCTTGCTGCAGCGGCTGTGGGTTCAATTTCAGTCTGTGGCTCTTTGCTGCACGTCCTCCTCTCTCTCCCCCTTTCACACTAATAACTATCTTATCTAATTGTTGCAAAAGACAAAAACTAATCTTTAAAATCAGTTGATAAAGATGCTACCCTGGCCTCCTGTTTAACTTTGCAGTCATTGAAAAAGAGCGGAACAAATCCATCGGTCGACCAGCGCTGGGCGGTCCGTTCTCGCTCATCGATCACAACAACAAGCCCACCAAGAGTGAGGATTTCCTCGACCAGTGGGTTCTCATCTATTTTGGGTTCACTCACTGCCCCGACATCTGCCCGGATGAATTAGAGAAAATGATTGAAGTGGTGGATGAAATAGGTAATAAAAACTTTCATATTGCACAAGAGAAATTTCATGTGTAGTATCCTAATCTTCCTTAAACATCATATTGTTGTTCGGCTGTCCACAGACAAAATAAAGTCTATTCCAAACTTGACGCCGATCCTCATCACCATTGATCCTGACAGGGACACGCCAGAGGCCTTGGCTGCGTATGTGAAAGGTAAAAAAAAAAAAAATTCTATTTTTACTATAATTTATTACACATGGTGGTAGTGGTTCACCAATATGTTTGAATTTGGGAAATTGAGACCCTCATATTTTCATGGATCTTTCCAAAATCTACTTTATTTCCCTGAGAAAAACCTGTCTATGTGTTTGAGCACTGAAGACTAATAGGAACTGAAAGACAGACACCTGCAAACTATAATGAAACTGTTATAATAAAGTCCAACACTGAAATGCTTTTATTACAGAAATACAACTGGATCAACTTTTCAGCTGCAGCACGTTACTGTGAAATCATTTTCCCTCAAGAATGCTAGCTACAGTTCATATTAGTTACACAAAATGCAAAATCTGTCAAAAACAGATGGTTCAACAAGTGAGATGTTTCAGGCGTCAGTTCCCACATCAGCAGGTGGAGCATCAAGGGCAGAGAATTTCACAAAAGTTAAAACAAAGTGTCCAATAACAGTGCTCCAAAATGTTATGGTGAAATGTCTGATGGAGTTTCATCATTGCACGCCAGCACTGTTAAACTGGTCAGAAGATGAAGAAATACTGTTAAAAAAGCATCAAACAATTGTTCTACTTGGCATAGTGTGTTTTCACATAAAAGACCGAGTGCTTTTGAGGAGAATTACTGTCATACTAAAATGTTGCACATAATCTGACATAAATTAAAAAATAACAACAGAAAAGTCGAATAAATGCATTTCATCTTCTATATGATTTTCTGTATTAAAATAATGTTGCGAGATCCCAGTTTTGCTGGAAAAAGTGACTTATTCTCAAGAGGTAATGATCTTAACAAAAAATTATAAGACTAAATTTATACACAGACATGTCTACTGTAACTATCCTCAAATATGTGTCTTCTGTGATTATGTGTTTATCGATTAAAAGTTAGAGTTGAAAAATGTTTAACTTTTTAAAAGCGCTGCGCTCGTCACTGTCACCAGCCGTCCAATCACATCGGAGACGGAGCGGGATAAATACAGCAAAAACCAACCATCACAGAGGACAAATACAAGTGCTGAGCAACATTAACTGGCATTTCAAGCTGGGGAAAGAAACACTTTGGTGGACAATGGCCTTATTGAAGTACCACCAAAGATTGAAAGAATTTGGTTGGACAAAAGCATATAGACTAACTGACCAGAAGTTTACAGCCCTAATACATATTGTTCATTATTTCAGTTATCAATTATTGAAATATTAAAGATATTTAGCTTTTTCCTTCATCAAGTCTATTAAAACATTATTTATTTCTCAGAGTTTTCTCCAAAGCTGATTGGCCTCACAGGTACGACGCCTCAGATTGAGCAGGTTTCCAGAGCCTACAGAGTGTATTACAGTCAGGGACCAAAGGACGAAGACAACGACTACATTGTGAGTTATTCTGCTCCACTGTTCCTCATACAACATGTCGCAACAGTGCAAGCATAATAATAAGTTAATAAAATAGTGTTGCCCATGAGGTCTCATTTCCGCCTCTTGTTGTCCTTAGGTCGATCACACCATCATCATGTACCTCGTTGGACCCGACGGAGAATTTGTGGAGTATTTTGGACAGAACAAAAGAAGTGTGGAGATCACCAACTCGATAGCAGCACATATGAGGAAGTACAAGAAGGCAAAGTGAGCAGCAGATCAGTAAAAGACCACTATGGACCGACAGATTCTGTCCACAGGTGTTAACTTAAATCACTACTGCCAGTTGATATATTTATTTTGACCATGCTGATGGTAATGCGACTGCAGTAACATTCCTTTCAATGAGTGGTGTGCAGAAGAAAACAGGTCTGATGCCTGTTATTGCTTTTCATGATACAGTTCACACTCCTGCTGAGTGGACATAATTTGTAAAAGGCTACAAGTGCCCCCTCTTAAAATTTATTGTACACATCAGCTCCAATGAGCTCAATATCTTTGGTTTCTGATGCAAATAAGGAGGAAATGTCTGAAGACAAATGGTGGACATAAAGTGAGTGAACATTTGATTTTTGTGATAAAATCCAAAATACAACTCTGCCTTTGATATATTTTTTCATGCTCAATAGGCAGTACTTTGCAATATAAAACTTGTTACCATTACATCTGAATGCATCAGTGAGAAACTACTAATCAGGAGCAACTGACAGCCTACAGCACGGGTAGAAGTTAAGACTCCCAGTGGTAGTAGTGGAAAAGACACTAAGCAGACTGCACCAGTTTTTACCAGGATTGTTTTATTTGTCAAAGAACTCATGCCATCCAGATGATTTGACTAATGCTATTTTGAGTGATAGAAGTGACTGAAAACAATGTACAAGAATAAGACCTAGAAAAAGTCTTTTCTTTTTATTTTAAGAAAATGTGTGACTGAAATCAGGAAACTAACAACATTTTTATTTATTTTTTTAAACTAGACATTTTTTTCAATGCATACCGGTTGATCTTACTGAAAATATTCTTGGAAACAGTAATTAAGTATAAATCTTAATTTATGTTTATGTTAATTGTACTTTATATCTGAGTGTGAAGTTAACTTGAAATTCAGCTGTATTTGCTTTATTTTGTGAAGTTGTTACTTAAAAATGACAAGTGAAATTTTAGCAACTCTAGTAAACTAAGTTTGTCTAACTTAACTGGATCATGACAAAGGATTTGGCATGATGAAGTTAGGAGATCGGTAAGAGCTGTTGTCTTAAAATGTTGAAGAATATACAAATATGACTGATTAATGTGCAACCAGCAGAATACAGATATATAGCACAGTACACTTGGTTTACTAAAGTTACTAAAACTTAGAAAGATTGACTTCAC
>NW_024612634.1:0-1682 GCF_008729295.1 Plectropomus leopardus
GAGCATTTTAAGATTTTTAGAAAGCTTTATTTAAGACATTTCTATAATAATTAATTTAAATTTAAGATAAATTAATTCAATGCTTTTTAAGACTTTTTAAGGATCTGCAGGAACCCTGCTTATAGTAATTTCTTTCAATTTGAGTGACATTTCTTCCCAAGTTGCCCCATGATTTTTAAAGAAATAAAACTACTTTGCTCAGGTTTCAAAGGGAAATCTGGATTTCCATCAACTCCCATTTAAACATGCAACAGGTTTATTGTTTCTTACCCATGAAACCACTCTGCCGTTGAAACACGGCAACTTGGCGCCGTCATCGGAAATCTCCTCCTTCACCACCCTGAAAAACAGAGAGACACACAGTGAGCTTCAGCAGGTATAAATCGTTCTGTCTTCATAACATTACGGCGCGGTATGTGCTGTCTGGAGGGCCGAACGCAACCCTGAGGTTTCAGCGGCGTCGTAAAGAAAAAAAGTGAAACTGCACAGGAATTAAACGGTTTACATTACTGACACGTTACATAAAATATATCAGGCTGTGACAACAACACGGCCGAAATAAATCACACGCTGGGCTTAATTCTGAAATACGACTGAAATATGTTTTGACAAGCTGTTCTTGTCGGCGTGCCATTTTCCTTTTACATGTGTTACCAGGTGTTTTATGGATCAGTCTGCGGCTCATGCTGCCGACTGAAGTGGCTCCAGTCGAGCAGTGCTTTAAGTTTAAATCACATCCACTCAGCAGCTGTAAATTCACTTCAAAATAAATTCAGTTTCAATAGAAAAAATGATTTATTAGTGAAAGGGTTGTTGAATTTTTAGCCCTGATCATGATCTGAGTATCTGCTGATTCAGAGCCCAACCGATACGGGATTTTTGAGACAGATATCGATTTTATGGTGGAAAAATTCACTGATATGGTGAATTTTCGCGCTGGAATGAAAACAGATAATTTCTGTGGATTATGCACTGATTTTGCACCGATATGATTATGCAAAAGTACTCAGAAGGCTGCTTTCTTAAACAAAAAACTTTTATTTAACAACTGACTTATTTAACATTAAACACAAACAGAAATAAAAAAAAATTAAAATAAAATAAAGACAGTACTGTACGTGTTCAACATCAGTCTTTTCTGACCATTCAAATAAAAAATATAAAAATAAAATACACATCAGTACTGTACGGTCTTTCCTGATTATTTAAATAAAGAATAAATACAATAAGATAAATATCTAAATAAACATCAATACTGACAATTTCTAAACCACTGCATTATATGGTCTGTAAAACAAGTTTTCTCATTGCTTTTTCCTCATGTTTTTTTTAATTAGGTCAATTTGCATCACAAAATACAAAACCCATATGTAATGAACGTGCAGTTCCATTGCTGGGATTATACTCTGCTCTAATCTTCTTACCAAAACACCACCCAAACCACGAGGCTGTGAATTAGCACAGCAGATAACAATGAGAAGAACAAACAGTCTTAACCTTTTGAAACCTGGGCAAATTGGCTTAATTTCTCACTGAAAAAAGTGTAACTGAACAGGAAACTACCCCAAAAATAAACAGAAATTTGTTGAGAAAATGACCTGAAATTAGCACAAAAAAGAAAACTAAAGTAAGAGAACAAAAACGGGAAATCACCTGAAAAAAGTAAAAAAAATAAATAAATA
>NW_024612635.1:0-1034 GCF_008729295.1 Plectropomus leopardus
GTTTTATGGCATTCCTCTGATGTCAGGTGGTTTCTGATATTTCAGAGTCTTTCTAGGATTTTCAGACGTTCTTCGGATTTTGGTATGTTTCTAGGATTTCGGGACATTTCAAGGATAACAGGATGTTTCATATGGGATTTTAGGACATTAGGGTCTTAGTTATGACTTCTGTTAAGAGTGTGGAGGATCCTCTCATGACACTTTTCTGATAAACAAGCTCTATTTGATGCTGGTTTTTGCACCTCGTGGATACTAAAAGCACAAAAACAATCTCCAGTGTGAGTCTAGTTTTACTATGAATCAGAAAGCAGGTGGGGTTAGGGCACAGATTCAGGTATCACTGCATCAAGATTTCACAAATTAGTTAATCTGAGAAAAACGCAGTGAAATCTCCCCTTTTCAGTTTTAAAGATAAAATAAAAGCTTTATGAAGGTGAATGTCACTTTCAAACAGAGTTAATGCTTTAATTTAAATGGTTAACGTGCTTTCTAAACAGTAAACGGTACAAAGAGCCATCTAGCTGCTGCCAGTTAGCTTTGGTGGATGTTAGCTTAGCTTAGCTGGTACCACAATGAATCAAAGCAGCTAGCTAACACCTCGCCGGTTGCTTATAACAGCTAACAATAACCAATGGTGGCAAAAACAGGCGCATAAAACACCAGAAAGAGACATAAAACGCACAAGTCTGCGGCCTAAATATTAAAATAAACGTCTTTCTCTGTTTACCTGACCCCGGTTAGCCGGTGGTGCTAACAGGTTAGCACCGTTAGCTGGTAGCTGATGACAGATTCTCACCGGAAATGATCGCAAGGACTCGTCGGCTCCAAACAGCGCGATTACAAACACATAATCCGTGAATATCACTTCACAAACTCTGATTTTAGGTGGTTTTTTAGGGAATGTCAGCTGCTGTGGCTCAGAAACAGCGCATTGATCCTCGTGTGGTCAGCAGTCAGCGGCAGGAGTCCGCCATGATCCTCCGCACTGCATCACGCTGCTGCGTTCACTGACACACACACAGTGGGAATATTTC
>NW_024612636.1:0-1414 GCF_008729295.1 Plectropomus leopardus
AAATAAATACATGGATAAATACATTTTAAAAAAGAAAAATAAAGTTAGAAAACAAGGTTATGGCCTGAGAAAAGTGCTTAAAATTATAATAATTCTGTAACCTAATTTCATTGTGTAACTGTGATGATTAAAAATATAGTTTTCCAGGTAGTTTTTCCCTAGCTTTTAAAAAATAATATCTAAATATCTAAATGTTCTAATTCTTGTGGAATCTTTCTGATCAAGTTGCTCATTTTCTTTGTTCCCATATTTTGGAAAAAAATCAAAGGTGTAAATATTTGTGAAAGGCTTCTGAAAGCACCACTAGAAAACTGATGTCGTTCCAGATTTCACAGGGTTAATCAAAAGTTACCAGAAATGATCTCCACCACTTTGTTCACAATCAGCCCTCTCTGCAGATGTCGCCTTGTTAGTGAAGCAATTTTACACGATGTCCTAACCAGTGCATCTGAAAGTTTTTAATGCCACCCAAAAACGGTCAGCAGCTGGGCACCATTACCCAATTAAATCTAAATATCACAGAAAGCTTTTAGAATTAGGGCCATTTCTCAGCTCATTACCATCTCATGAATGTTAAATCAAGAAGCAAATAATTGGCGGGTGATGATATAGTTTGCAGTGTCATCACAAATGATATTCATAAATCACAATCTGCTTTTGTTTTAGTCATTTGACTTTTATTGCCAGACAGCACATTGGGGTATGTTCTGAGAGCTAACACGGTGAACAGATGTACTTTATGTTGCAAAGAGCTTTGGTTACTTAAATCAGAACCCCCATTTGTTGTTCCTGCAGTCAGTAATATAAGATGGACTGTGCTGGTTTGCAATTCCCCAAATGTCAGGCATCAGTGGAGAGACAAAGGCAAACAGCTGACAGAAATGAATAAAGGACTGCTAACGGTCATCGCTGTCCGCTGATCCGCAGTCCCCTCAGAGAGGGCTGTTTGGGGTGTGGGGGGGGGCTGATTCATGAGGTGTTGGAGGTTGGAAAGATGGACTCGATGAGGGATGATGGAACCTCTTCATGGTGGAGAGGACTGCTGAGATCCACCACCCACCAACCCACCCACCTACACCCCCACCACCTCCTCTCTGCTGGACCCCAGGTGTGGAGCAGCTGCACCTCCCAGGCCTCTTGACCCTCAGTCTGTCCACAGCTCAATACACCATTAGCCTCTGCAGCTGACCTGAGTGCTGCGGCCACCTCACTGTCCACTGTCCGCTCTGCAGGATGCAATAATTGGTGTCTGCTACTAAGAAACGTTGGACAATGGAGCAGTGTATTCATTGTTAAATTATGGATGAGAATTACAAAATGAATTCCAAATAATTTCATTTTAGTTTCTTAAAAAAACTACTTAATTTGGCACTAATTAGGAGACACAGAGCTGAGTTGGGAAACTGAGTTGGGA
>NW_024612637.1:0-1249 GCF_008729295.1 Plectropomus leopardus
TATGTTGTACACTACATTTGATCACCTGCAATGCACCCATGTTTGTAAAGACATTAGGTTGATACTGAAGAAAACATGATGATTCTTAGACACATGAACTGATAAGAAGTGTCTTTTTTCAGTTACTTAGCAGCTTCACTGACATTTATTCACAATGCACATTGGAGATAATGGCACCCCCACAATGTGTAAGCCTCACTGATTAAGAAAATATCTTCCAAAAACATGTAATTACTTTTTTCTTACCTGTGGAGGGATGATGTCAAACAGATCTCCTGCCAGAGCATACTCCTGAGCAAAGATATAGTACTCGTCTGTTTCAAAGGCGATTCCGTACATGTTGATTATAAAGGGGCAGGGCGACAGGTAGAGGGAGATGCTGTACTCTCTCAGAAAGCTCTTCAGCTTGGTGGTCTTCTTCCTCAGAAACTTCAGGGCCATTTTTGTGCCTGGAAAAAGGAGGACAGAGAAGTGTTACATAACTACATAAATCTCATTTCCCTCCTCGTCTTCCAGCATATTAAAGCGTTCTGGGATTTATTTCACAGTCTCCTTATTACTGAATTAAACTTAATTAAAATCAAAATTTGATGAATAATTAAAATCTTCAATGTCACTGAACTAAATCTTGCATTTTTTTTTCAACCTCTGCCAGACTAGCTTTGTTCTCACAGAGTGACCAGGATGTTGATCTGCTTATATGCAGTGGTAGAAAAGTTTAAGTACCTCAAATCTGTACTTGAATAGATGCACCTTTCACCACTGCTTTGTGCAAGGGAGTTTGTGATGTGTATAGCTGTAAAAACAGAGAGCTGGCTATAATAAGTACTGAATTATTTCCCTTGATATAATCATGTAAAAGGATGCACAAAAGCACATTCAGTCTTCTCAAGGGAACACAGGAGGGTTAATTTGTGAGGTTCAGCTCACCTCAGCTGACACTTTGCTGCAACAAGAGAAGCAGTGAGGGGAGAGAAACCACCAGAGCTAATCTGAAATACCCCAGACAATATAAACCTGGAGAGCTGCCACCACGTCTGCCTCTCTCTGCACCAGCAGTCAGTGTGTCAGCTAAGATGAGAGGGGACACTTCTCCAATACCACCGGATCAGCTCTGCAAAGTGCTTTGTGCAGTTTTACAGTGTGTAGACACTTTTGGAAAGGTCATAAGGGGGAAGGCTCTCTGTTTGTTCTTAACGCCATGATGCAAGAGGAGTTTCCTCTATACTGACGGTCTGAAAATAAAGAA
>NW_024612638.1:0-10998 GCF_008729295.1 Plectropomus leopardus
AACACCACACGCATGAAACACGCTGCAGCTCGGCGAGGCTGAGGTCAAACTGAACATACGTGGTTAGTAAGGAAACGTAACAGTATGTTGTAAAAGCTGTCAACATTTCGTTTTTGAATTGTTTCATGTTTAAATCCAATTCATCGATTAATCAAAAAAATAATCGACCGATTTAATGATTTTCAAAATAATCTTTAGTTGCAGCCCTATACTCCACAGTACTGCAGTTGTACTCCGCAGTACTGTAGTTGCACTCCATAGTACTGCAGTAATACTCTGTGTATTTGTATATTTGTAGGGATGAGATGTACTACCGGGCGGTCCACGGCACGGCGGTGCTCTTCCTTCAGAATGACGCCGGTTTTGCGAAATGGGCGCCGACTTCGGAGCGTCTGGCCGAGCTGATGGCGGCGTACCGCCCCTCTCCCTCTCGCCCCTCCTCCCTGTCCTCTCCTGGCCCTGCCCACACCACACCTGGAGACAGAGACTCCGCCCCCAAGGCAGCTGATAGGACACAGGGCACTGTGATGTCACCTGGTTGCCATGACGACAACAACAACAACAACAGCAGCAGCAGCAGCAGTAGTAGTAGCAGCAGTCCACGGGATAAGATGGCTGCCGTGTAGAGGGGCGGGGCCTGCGGCATGACCACGCCCCCTTGCCTCTTTACAGTTTCTCTGTTTTTCAGCGTTAGTTTATTCTGATCGTCGTCTTGTCTCTCAGATTGTCCCTCACCAGCACCTGTAGCACGCCCTCTGCTTCTGTCAACGTCCTGCCGCCGCCAGCAGGGGGCGGGGCTTAATCTTCCCCTCACACAGACTCTTCTGATTGGTCGAAGCTCTGACATCACAGCGTCTGGAGCTGGTTCTGGTCCAGGAGTGGCTGAAGCACCGCAGCCAATAAGAAGACGGAGCTCCAGCAATAAAACCCACCTGTGATGTCATCTGTGACGTCACTGCAGGACTTCTGATTGGTTCCTGCGCCAACCGGGCTCGGTGATTGGTCGATAAGGCAGCTATCGTTTCTATTGGACTCGTATTTCTTTTTGGAGTCAGACAGAATCCGCCGGCGGCCCGCTTCAGGTCCCGCCTCCTCAGAACAGCCTGGCCAATCAGTGCACGCACTTCAGAGGACGAACTTTCTCGGTGCATTCTGGGAAACTTAGTACTCTGCAGACGCTTGCAGTGAGGTGCTGGAGGAGGCGGAGCCAGGACCGGGACTCAGACTGGGACTCAGACTCAGAGTGGGACCCGGACTGGTCGGCGAGGGCAGACGTCCCCTCGGAGGTCCCGTCAGACTTCCTGTGGCGGTGTCATTGGACAGGAAGTGAGGTCAGAGTGGTGACAGTGAGGTGTGGCAGTGGGCGGAGCCTGTGCAGGTGGAGTTGTGAGTGGTCGGTTCACGGTTCCTCAGAACTCTGGTCGTGTTTTTTAGGAACGATCAATCAACTTTTTCTCCTAATTTTGACAAAAATTTGACTTTTTTTCTGTAAATTTCCTCGTTTTCAGTCGTTGGATTCTTTTTGTCTTTTTGAGTCGACAGATATTTGTCTATCATATTAGAGTAAATGGTGAACCACCGCCCACACAGTACAACGGCGGCCCGCCGGCTGTCTGCTCTCTGATTGGCTGCTGGCTGGTCCAATGGGGCGTCTGCCTGCGAGTGTAGATACTGTACAGAAAAACTGATCTGAAGTCTGTTGATGTTATTTTCCTCGTCTGCTGTTAAATGGATTGAAAAAAGTCAGAGAAGTTGTTTTTATTTGATTTAATTTAACATTTTTTAAAGAGACGTGTTTCTGTAGTTTGTTTGAAACTAAACCAAAGTGTTATTATAAATCTATATGATCTGTACGCAGAGTAGAAGTGTCAACGCATCAGACATGCTGACGTCTTACCAGCACAAACTCCTCCTTATTTTTATAATCTTTGGTTTTTATTTTCTTCTGCATGAAACCTTTTGACTCGAAATTATCTTTGGAATCCACAGTGTGTTTTCAGGCCGACTCTCCGTCGCCGCGTCCTCGTCACGAATCTCCGCTGTGTCTTTCTCACCGTGTCTCACCTCACCTCCGCCGCTGCGTCGCAGATAATCACACCGTTTTTTTTACTGTTGTGGTTTTCTTTAAAGTAGCAGTCCAACATTTTGGGATGTTGAGTTTTGTAGACGGAGCTGAGCAGTTTCCCCTTGCCGTCTGTCTCTGTGCTAATGTTGGACTGTCCCTTTAAAGGCAGTCACTCTGTAATATTCCTGTGGAGCTACATTACAGAGACCAAAGAACACGAACTGGACAAGTTTTATTGTAATTAAAGAATCATATATGATAAAAAAGAACTTGGCTTCTGCATCTAGGAAACTCTTTAATGATTTGTTTAGGATAAAGTAGTAACGAGAACGAGATGAACTCTTTCTACCTGATAATTAGGATCCACTTTTAATTACAAGAGTAATGTTAGCGACCTGCAACTCTGCAGAGCGGTGTGCTGCGGAGCGACATGCTGAGAAGTGACACGCTGCTGAGCGATGTCCCGAGATGCACTGCAGAGCGTTGTGCTGCGGAGCGGTGTGCTGCAGAACATTGTGCTGCGGAGTGATGTGCTGCGAAATACTGCAGAGTAACGCGCCGCGGAGCGACATGCTGCAGAACGACATCCCAGGAGCACTGCAGGGCAGAGTGCTGCGGAACTTTGTGAAGCTACGTTCTTCCTAGTGATGTGCTGCGGAGCGACGTCTCAAGGAGCACTGCAGAGCGACGTGTTGCGAAATACTGCACAGTGACGTGCTGCAGAGCTACATGCTGTAGGGCGACATCCCAAGGAGCACTGCAGAGCGGTGGGCTGTGGAACTTTGCTAAGTTACATGCTTTGGAGTGACGTGCTGCAGAACACTGCAGAGCGACGTGCTGAGCTACATGCTGCGCGACTTGCTGCGGAATGACGTGCTGCGGAGCGATGTAGAGTCGGCCATGTTTGTAATGGGGTCCTCACATCTGGAGAATGTAAATACAGTCTGTCCTTCATCCTGCCTGCAGACACACTGCAGCTTCACTCCCAGTAAAAATATATCCAACCCAGTTACACACCAGTCGAGTGGTCTTTGTCTTGCTGCGGTCATGTGATGTTTACATGTTTCGGAGCTGAACAGTCCTCCAGGTCATGTGATGAACACACAGAGATCACAGAAAACAAGTCAGCAGAAATCTCATGAAGTCGTCTGATGTTAAAATAAAAACCAGTTTCTGGAAATATTCCTTCAGTTCTCTGCTGCATCCGTTCATCAACATAAACAATAAAACACACTAACTTCTCTCAGGACCTCCAGAGAACTGTGTTTCCTCCGGATTTACACATCCGTAAAATAAATCTGTAATCTAATCTGGAAATCTACAATCAGTGCGATCCAATAATTATTTATCTGATCATCACAAGAGGGGAGATACAGAAAAAACGTAATGACAGTTTTCATCTTATTCCAAACAAACCGTCTCATGAGCTGCACATTGGGTGGATGATAACGGTACAATCATAATAATGGTAACAATGATAACAATTATAATAATGGTAACAATGGTAACAGCAACAATCATAATAATGGTAACAATGATAACAACAATCAATAATGGTAACAATGATGATAGCAATCATAACCATGATAATAACAATCATAATAGTGGAATTAACCATAACAATAACAATCGTAACGATAACAACAGCAATCAAAGATGACAACAACCATAACAATGATAATAACAACAATAATAACAATGATAATAATAACCATAATAATGATAATAACAACCATAATGATAAAAACATTATACAACAATTAGTTCCAACCAAGCCATTTGATTGGTCAAAGTACGTCACTGGGACTGTTAACTTTTAACTCTGCATGTATCACTCCGCTTCACGGCCGTTCAAAACCCGTTAATCGGTGTGAGAATGAAAGTATGTTTATATCACGGTGTCAGACCAGGTTCAGACCGCTAGCTGGCGCTGTTCGTGTAGCTCTGGAGTTACTAAAAGTTACGAGGAGGTCCAGGAGGAGCAGCTGTGACGGGTTTCGGTAAACGTTGGTTCACTGGGAGTAAACCAGCTGTTACAGATGTTACAGTGATGTGCGGTGAGACAGGGACACGCTGATGAGACAGGGACACGCTGATGAGACAGGGACACGCTGATGAGACAGGGACACGCTCGTCCGATCAGACTAACTGGTGTGAATCTCAAAGTGTCCGTTAACAGACTCAGATTTCACTGAAAACACGGAGATAAATGTCGGTGACGCTCAGCAGACCGAGCTAACGCAGGTTAGCCGGCAGCCTGCGGGAAGTGTTTATGTGTTGCTAGGCAACAGCTGTCACGTCCAGTTATGCAGAACTATTTGTGTCGGCGGAGCCAAAAAATCATTAAATAAACAAACAAATCATAATCTGTTGTTGCTTGTTACTATTAACAAATAAAAGATGCTGGTAGACTGTTGTACGACAGTAATGTCACTGTGGAGGTCGCGTGTTGTCGTGTTTCATCACGGCTGAGATTATCTTCAGAGACCGAACCACAGCCGTGATGATGCACCGCACAGCAACATCAATAATAATAAGTATGATATACCGGTATTAAAAATAATCAATAAATAATAATGAAACTGGTTATTAAACTGTGTTTTAGGATTTTGGGGGATCGTGCTTTTATTCTGAAGTGATTAACCAGAGTCTTGGCAGCGGAAGTAGAAAGGAGGTGTAACTTCCTGAATCAAACACTGTTCGGTGTCGATGATCGATAATCTGCCGACCAGTTGATCAGTAAACATCTGTCAGCCTCCTGGTCTCCGTCAGCAACCGGACTCGCGGGAATTTAGCGGGAACTTGCGGGATTCTGAAACTGTGAACCGTTAAACTAGCTGCTAGCTGCTAGCTTCGTTAGCTGTTTGCTGTTAGCAGTTAGCTGTTAGCCTCACAGAGTTAGCTCGGGTTCAGGACCGGACCGGACCGGGTCAGACCCGTTTCTACGATGGGAGCCCACCGCAGTGAGGGAGGCCGGGACTGGCTGGAGCAGGACGGACCGGAGCAGCCGGAGCAGAGTCCGGTACGGGCCGCTGCCACCGGCCGCTAACACGTTAGCACAGCTAGCTGCTAACTGCTAACTCAGAATTATCGTAACTTTAATTTACGGAAGCATATGACGTCATTGTATGTGATAACATTTTATTATTGTTTATTATTTCATTCTAATTTACTTTTCCTGTATTACAGGATATTATTGTATAATGTCGCAGTATTTTCTATTTTATAATATTTAATAGTTATCTACTCCATGAGTGGTGTTACATGATATTTTAAAAATAAATTGTTAGTTGTATTGAATATTTACTAATTGTACGACATATATAATATTTTTTTTATTAGTTGTATGACATATTAACTATTAATTTTATTAGTAGTATGACATTTTAAATAATTACACATTTAGTAGTATGACATGATATTTTATATTTATTTCATAAATCCTGTTATTGGTATTCTGGGATGCAGGCTGTGTTTTTTTTAGCTCTTGTTTAAACATTGTCGATCAGCAGCTGACGTCACAGAGGTGTCGGTGAGCTCAGCGGTGAGCTCTGATGACGTCATGGCTTCAGGTCATTATTGATCATGTATCAGTCATGTTGTGATTGATCAGTTTTGGGTGATGAATCAAAGTGTTTGTTGGTTAATAGAGCGTGATGTTTAACATTTCTCACTTTGGATGTGAACTGATGTAAGTTTATTGATCAGTGATCAGTTATTGATGAAGTCATTGATATGTTGTGCGTGTAGAGGCCGTGGAACGTGATGATCAAACACCGACAGATTCACCGCCGAGGACGACGCTCGCACATGACTGTCAGGTCAGTTTACTGCTTTATTCATATACTGGTCCAGACTGGACCGGTCCAGACTGCTGAGGACTGTCTGTACTGGTGCAAACCATAAACTGTAAATAAAGATGGATGACACATCCTCACTAACCCCTGCTATGCTGAAATGAGGTTAAAATATCCCGGGTACGAGCGTTACCGTCTTACGAGGGTGATGTCATTGGGAGCCCTGCATCTGCGCAGTAACAATATCCACGGTGGGGGAGTTCCCACCAAAACAGCTGTCCGACCAATCGTGAGCAGCTCCATTGAATATGAGGGCATGGATTGGATGTCAGGCTGTCAGTCATAATTCAATAACCCATGAAAACAAACTTATCATGAAGACGTCTGCGCGTTACATTGTGTTCCACACAGACGTCTGCTGCGCGTTCATTGCAGCAGTTTTCCATCAGACCTAAACCAGCTTCACTCCCCTGAGGTGACGGTTTGTCTTTCAGGATGAACTCGGCAGCAGCTCTGTGACGCTCTGCTGTTTTTTCCTGAGTCACCTCGTTTCGTGATGGTTAACGTGTTGGACTTCCATCTACTGAGAGCCATCGGAGCCGCTGGGGCGTGAGGACTCGACCGCCTGACCACCGTTTTTGCATTATCACAGACGCTGCACTGCAGCCTCACTTTGACACAAAGAGCATTTTGCTTCACGGTCGAGACTTTCAGAAAAGTGAGCCCACGCTCTCGTCCGGTCTTACCTGACGTTTACTTAACTCCGAGCAGAGCAGCGACACAGCAATGAACATCACACGATGATGATGGTGGCAGCTTTGTCATCATCAGGGGCGGGTTGGCAGATCTGTTGGATGGATTTGTTATAGTGAAATCTGGATACAGCTGTGGGGGCGGGGCCTCATTCATTCCTATGACAGCTGTTAATTGGCACATGCTTTAGAAATGTGTAAAATACCCAGATCTGCTGGCCCATAGGACAGCGGCCGAGCGCAGCTGAGCTGTAAACTCTCACCGACGGAGCGACTGACTCCTGGATTAGTGCCTCGGCTAGCTTTAATGGCGGCCTAAAAAATGTAATCTTGCAGCTCTTTTAGACTTTCCAAATGTTATCAAACCGGATGGTTCACATCCAGACAGGGACAGAAGACGTTTCGTGGGTTTTGATGCTCATAAAAAATCATTTACCGATTTACAGAACGTCTCTTTCCTCGTGTTAATAAACAAACAAAAGTCTCTGTGGACCAGTGTCGCCACGGGAACGACTCAAACGCTGCGATTCATCTTTCAGCCACTATAAACATTTTGCATCAACGCACAGCGCACTTCCTGAGGGCTTCGTTAGAGTGAATGAACATTACACAGTTAACATCATAAATACCAACAGCAACACCGTTTGTCACCAAGCTTAAGTACTTCAGTACCGACCCAATCACGAACCAGTTAACACCGTCTCTTTGTACCCATCCCTGTTTTTAACTGAGCGTAGATCAGAAATACATGAATATAAAACCACTCACTGATATCTGCTGTGTGTGTGTGTGTGTGTGTGTGTGTGTGTGTGTGTGTGTGTGTGTGTGTGTAGTTACACGGATCCTCAGGTGTCCATGGACCTGTTGAGGGCGGTGCTTCAGCCCAGCTTTAACGATGACATCATGGCTGTGTTCAGGAAGTACCATAAGGTGAGGGGTCCAACAGGGGGCATGTGTATCCAGGTGTGAGCAGGAGGGAACGAGGGACGTGCTGATCCACTTTTTTCAGTTCCAGTCCAACAGCTGAATCAGGAAATGTGCAGACACCACAGAGCTCTCAATTTATCCGATTTTAGTGTTCCAGAGCGACTTATTCATTTTGAAATCTGTTGGTGTGTTGCAGGTGTGTTGTCAGTGTGTTGCAGGTGTGTTGTTGGTGTGTTGCAGGTGTGTTGTCAGTGTGTTGCAGGTGTGTTGTTGGTGTGTTGCAGTTGTCAGTGTGTTGCAGGTGTGTTGTCAGTGTGTTGCAGGTGTGCTGGCGTTGTGTTGCTCATCAGGCCGTTCTGTGTTGCAGTTCTTTGAGAAAGCCGCTGAGAACGTGAAGGAGAATGTCGGCGAGGACGTTCAGACGGATCAGCTGATCAAAGAGGCCTGCAGGAACGTTCTGGAACATGTGAGATTACTTCCTGTTGTCTGGTCATGTGACCACCTGTACTCACCTGTGAAGCTGTCTGTCATTTCCTGAGCGTTTCCCGTGATGTCATCACCAGGCCAAACAGCTGTTTCCAGAGGGGGAGGTGAAGAGGGCGGGGCCAGAAGTTGCCATCAAGGTAGGATCGGACCAATGAGAGCATGAGGAGCATGTTGTGTCCTGGTGCAGGTCTGATGTCTCTGTCTCTGTCCCTCAGAGGTCCAGACCTGCTGACGAGGACTACAGCCAGAGAGGAAGTCCACTTCTAAAGAAGGTACCCCCACCACCACACCTGTGTGTCAGGCTGTCAGGTGACTAGGTGACATTACCTGCACCTGACTGACAGGCTGGCTGCATGTTTACCTGTGATCCTTGTGTCTCTGCAGAGGAGGACACGTCCCCCTGCAGCATCCAACTCTGACCGTACTCACACCTTCTCCACCCAGTGAGTATCTGACATCAGACAGGTGGACCACCTGTCTGCACACCTGCCCACCTGTCTGCACACCTGCCCACCTGTCTGCACACCTGCCTGCACATTTGCCCAACTTTCTGCACACCTGACCTACCTGTCTGTCCACCTGACCCCCTGTGACTTCCTGTCCTCAGAGTGAAGCCAAAGTCTGATCCCATCAAGAGAGAAGGACCAAAGGTGAGTCTGCTCATCATCACAAACTTGTATTACTTTCGTTAACAAAAACTATGACAGAAACTCTTTGTCAGAGACCTTTTGTTCCACAACAAAAATAGATCTTAGCAATGAAAGCTATGTCGAAATCTGTTCCCTGCACAGCGTCTGACAGGCAGGAGGCTGAGTTATATAAATCTGTTCCCTACACAGCGTCTGACAGGCAGGAGGCTCAGTTATATAAATCTGTTCCCTGCACAGCGTCTGACAGGCAGGAGGCTCAGTTATATAAATCTGTTCCCTGCACAGCGACCTGTAGTGGCCTGACTAGATTTAGTTTAAATAAAAAAAAAAAACACTTTGACTAAAAGGTTGAATTTTTGTTGACTAAAACTGTAAACTAAAGGATACAAATGACTAAAAAGACTAAAACTAATAAGTATTTTTGTCTCAACATTAAAAATGAGAAAAAATCTAAAATAGCTGCTAAAATGAACACTGTCACATACCTGACCACACACACACACACACACACACACACACACACACACAGATTTTAAAGATATCAGGACTCACCTGGATGTTAGAGCAGCTCAGATGATAATAACGTGTGTGTGTGTGTGTGTGTGTGTGTGTGTTGTAGTGGGATCCGTCCAGACTGAACGAAGGCAGCACGTTTGTTCTTGGCTCCAGAGCCAACAAGTGAGTAAACATGTAAACAACATGTGGAAACATTGTGTAAACATGATATTAACATGTTATTGCCGTGTGTTGTTAACATGAGGAGTGTCACGTGTCAAACAGGCGATGGTATGTCAGTGATGGTATGTTGTGATGTCACTGCAGGGCGCTGGGGATGGGCGGGACCAGAGGACGCATCTACATCAAACACGCCGACCTGTTTAAGGTAAACAAACCGTGTGTGTTAATTCTCCTGATGATGTCACAGTCGCGTGTCTGTTTTAATTTCTGATCGTTCACCTGTTTACACCTGAGAGCTGAACAACAACACGCTTCTGACGTGTCCACTGGACAGTCGAGTCTCAGCCATCAGTGCACTTAACTGCCATGTTTCAGCATTCATGGGTTAATTTAATATTTTGGGTTTTTTATCAGACAGGTGACAGGAAGTGAGTCAGTCTCTGAATGTGACTCTGTGTGTGTGTGTGTGTGTGTGTGTGTGTGCGTGTGTGTGTCAGTATGCCGCAGATGCGAAGGATAAGCAGTGGCTGGCAGAGAGACACCACATGAGAGCGACAGGAGGGAAGATGGTGAGACGACCAATCAGATCTCAGATACTGACAGGCTGTTACACAACTGACTACACCTGAACTCCATCCTGCAACACCTGAACTACATATGCAACATCTGATTTACACCTGAAACTACACCCACCACCAAACTATACTTGCAACACCCAAGTTACACCTGAAACACTTTAACTACAACCTGTAACATCTAAACTACAAATGCAACACCTGCTCTACACCTGAAACACCTAACCTACACCTGTTACACCTAACCTACACCTGAAACACTCACTCTACACCTGTTACACCTGCTCTACACCTGAAACACCTAACCTACACCTGAAACACTCACTCTACACCTGTTACACCTGCTCTACACCTGAAACACCTAACCTACACCTGAAACACTCACTCTACACCTGTTACACTTGTTAAACCTGAAATACACCTGTTACACCTGAGTGTGTGTGTGTGTTCAGGCCTACCTGCTGATTGAGGAGGACATCCAGGATCTGTCTCGCAGTGACGAGTACAGGTGAGACTGCTGTCCCCTGTCTTCAAAGGTGTGTCTCTCAGTGTGGTTACCATGGTAACGTATGTGTGTGTGTTTCAGAGAGTGTCCTGAGGTCAGGATGGACGAGCTGAAGCCGTTCTCTGTTCCTCTGTGGATGGTGGAGAAGATGCAGAGAGCCATGGAGGCTCAGAGAGACGCTGACCTCTGACCCCTCAGATCACATGACCTCTGACCCTGCGGATAACGCGAACCCTCCATCTCCTTGACCTTTGATCCCCTCCCCCCTTTGTTTTTTAGAAAAAGAAATAAAATCTTCCAAACTCAGCAGGATGTGACATCACATTTTATTTACAAAAATAAACAAAAGTCAAGCAGGAAGTCAGGTCATTGGAGGGCGGGGCTTCACTCGATCCCTTCCTGTTTGTCCTTGATGGCGACTCTGAAGCGTTCCTCCAGCAGAGACAGCTCGCTGATCAGGTCTGTGATGGCGTTCGTAAACGCCTCCTGCCAAAATAAAGGACCCATGAAGTGTGTGTGTTACCTGTGGGCTGTAGTCAGGTGTGTGTGTGTTACCTGTGGGC
>NW_024612639.1:0-1025 GCF_008729295.1 Plectropomus leopardus
AACTTTTGGTGACCTATTAAATAATAAAATCAAGCTTTTTCTGTCTGCTAGATACAATTTGCTGCAACAGAAATGACTGAATTGAAGTGAACACAGTGGTGAAATTTAACAAAGTACATTTACTCAAGTACTGTATTTAAGTATAACTTCCACTGCATTTCAGAGGTACTATTGTACTTTTTAGCTCACTCAATTTATCTGACAGCTTTAGGTACTACTTCAATAACAAATCAAGATTTCTGCATTAAAAAATATTAAGAGTTTATAAAATATGTTTTGTTGTAAATTAAACTCAAACAAAGTAAACAGTTTATAGTACAGCTGAAATAAATTAGATTAATCAATTTGCCGATTGACTTAAAATTAATTGGCAACTTTCTTTTTTTGTATTGGGTAGTTTTACTTTTAATTGTTTAGGTAGGTGTTCCTGATTATTCCTAATCAATGTTACTTTAGTAATATATTTAATGCAGGACTTAGATTTGTCTCGTCTTATTTTAACAGTTTGGTTTTAGCACTTTTGCTTAAGGAAACAACTTAAATACTAGGACCTAATACCACTGAGTCAACAGATTAAAAATGTATTATCTTATTGGATAAAACAGACACTGACTATTTTTTTCCGTAAGGGACGTACTTTGCAGTTGACAAAAGATAAATCATAATATTTTGCAATAAATGTTAAACTCAGCAAAGTGCAACACATTAAAAATCACAAAAATATTGTATTGTGACTTATTGTGATAATATTGTCTTGTGGGGCCTCTGGTGAGAGCTTTGCACTCTCTGATTGATCCATAGTTTGTCTCATGCAATAAAAGTTTCTGTCAATTAAAACTACACTAAAGTAATCAAAATAATAAATTGCCTCATTTAAAATTTAATAAGTCTCTTCTGCCTGGAAGAATGGAAGCAACAGTACCAGTAAGGAGTCTTTATCATGCTTAATTTGCTTAATTTAAGAATGCAAGCGTACATTTAAATTATATTTAATTTAATCTTATTTTATTTTTTTATATTATATT
>NW_024612640.1:0-1483 GCF_008729295.1 Plectropomus leopardus
CTGGCACATAAAATGTAATAAAAATAAGGGAAATCACTTAAAAGCAATTTTAAAAAAGTGGGTTTTTAAATGTTATTTTAAAAATGAGACAGAGTTTGCAGTCCTGATCTCCTCAGGTAGGTTAATATAAATTTAGCACTTAAGAGTCAGGAAATGGCAGAGACCAAAACAGAGCTAGAAGTAGAGTGAATATTGGGCTAATATTCCTCAGGTGGTCAGAATCACGACTGCTAAAAACGATGCTCTGCTTCTGCTTGATGTGCAAATACCCAACTGTTAGTTAGCAAGTTTATGAGGAGATACTCTTTCAATTTTGTCATCACTTGAGTGTCCATAAAAAACTGCTTCCAAAAGTTGCAAAAAAGTCACCAGATGACATCAAACACTGATTTGCACATTTATGACAATTTGTACATTTGTTTGTATACAGGGTTATGGAAAGAGGAGAGAGGGGAAAAGATCTGAGAGCAGCATGCATGGGAATGAACTGCAATATATTTCTAGGCTTTGTCCCTGTTAGTCTGATTAAGTCGCTGGATAGAAATACCAAGTCACTAAGAAGGTCTGAAAAGTTGCCAAATCTAGCCAGAAAGTTACCAAGTTGTCAAAACTAATTTAGCGCTGCTCAAAAACAGCAGTCAAAATGCCCTTAAGGAAGATTCAGCAGCTGTTGTGTCTTTGGCAATTGATGTGTTTAGCTCTGTCAGTATGAAGTTTGAAGTTGATGACTGTGAGAATCAATTTATGACTATACAATTTTGTGACTATATGCCTTTTAATTAGAATCAAAAACATCCAGATTTCTCAACTTAACCATCTGTTTCTGTGTAACTGTTCCAAAATACACACCAAATAGTAAACATGCTCAGCTGCACTTACATTCTGCACTGATTTCACTTCTTTGTGTGTGTGACTGTTTGTCCTAGGTGCTGACGGAGCAGGGCTGTGTGTTCCAGGAGAGACATGGCTGGGAGAGACCTGGCTGGTTCAACAAAGACGGGCCCGCCCCTGTGAGACGGCACACGCATATACTAAACACACGCACGTGCACGCTAATGATTTATTTGCAACCACGTATTGACTGAAGGCACTTGGAAAGACATAAACAATTAAGATGCAAATTTTTCCACAAGGCTTGCTGGATAGAGAATGCTGGAACCAGCTGACTGCCTATAATGGGCGACACTGACACAGCAAGTGGCCCAGTGCTTTGTGCTTCTCTGCACATGGATGATTAATTAGCCTCTAACAATTTGTTTGTCTGTGTTATCGCAAAGGTTAAAGACTACGATTACTATGGAGCGTATGACATTAAGAAGAATATGAACTACAAATACAACGAATTGCTGGGAAAAGAGTACACCTTTGACTTCCCTCCACATCATGACGTGGTAAGACACTAAGCGTGAGTTTGTGTTATTCCGTAGAACAATTTTCTTAATCCTTTAAAACCTGAGCAAGTTGGCTTGATTTCTTTCAAACA
>NW_024612641.1:0-5140 GCF_008729295.1 Plectropomus leopardus
TAATGTTTTTGCTCTCAGACAAATGCCTCTAAATTTATTTTTAGTAAGTGCTCAGCTGACTCCTGATTTCTTCCCAACAGACCCAGTTCGTCCTGGTATCTCTCCACGCTACCCAGTATTACTTCATGGAAAGCTGCGACTACCAGTTCCCCATGATCCTCCACCTCATCTGGATGTATGGAACCTTCTTCTTCGTGCTCTTCTCCAACTTCTGGGTCCAGGCTTACGTGAAGGGCAAGAGGTTGCCCAAACAAGACTTTAAGCCGTGTCAGAACGGCACGGCCGTCTACACCAACGGCAAACACCACGAGAACGGCATCAACCACGGAGCCACCAATGGCACCAGCAACGGCTCTACTCGCCACGAGAACGGCAGCGCTCACATGAGCAAGATGAAGAAGGCTTAGGATCTCCAGAAGGAAACACCCAAGAAGTATGACCCAGCGAACCTGTTACTACGGTTTCCAAAGATAGTTTTGGCTGTGTTTCTTTTCCTGGTTTTCAGTTGTATATGCAACACATGGGGAAATGATGTGGTCAGTGATTTCCACAGTTGGAGTCCCATTTTCGGTTGGTTTATTTGTTGGTTTTGTTGAGTTGGGAAACCATTTATGGCACAAAATGTATGAAGAGAAGATGTTTTCACCTAAGTGTTATCTTCACTGATGTTGCAGCAACCTCCCAGTTCAGTATCACACTGATGGCCTTTCACCTCACTTGCCTTCACTACTTTTTGACCCCCACATTGTCCCGACCTCCCTGTGGACAGATAACTGTACAGTTTCTATCGAACTTGAAAATACTTTTTGTAAATAGTTTAACAGCAAAACAAAAAAATAACTAATTGTATTGGTATGCTTTAGACTTTCTAAATTTTGTTATATTGTGTATTTTAAATTAAATGCCAATAAATTCCATTTTAAATTATCTTATACGTTCTGTGTGTCAGTACTTTAACTTGCAGAAAGGCAGCTCACTATGTTTTAGTTGTCGGGGCTTTGCAGGAAGACTTTGACATTGTGTCGTGTTGCAACAAAGAAGAAAAGTATTTGCATTGCTTGCTTGAGCCTCTTGTCTTTGCCATCCCAAGTATGCGGAGCAAGTAGGTGGTAGACAAGAGCCCCATTCTGCTTTGTTGAAAGAGATTCATCGTGAGAGGCAGAGAGAGAAAGCATCCTGCACGCCGGATCTACACCCACACGATTCAGCCATCAGTTGGGTTCGTCTGGGTCAGAAATGCACTCATATTTCCATTAGCAGCTCGAGTGTAGGGTTGTTTTTTACACTCATTCAGTCTGCAAATGGATGCAAGCTAAATTAACAAGCGGTTTGTTAACAGAAACAGGCAGGTTTTCCTTTTATTGCAACGTATGTGGTAGCTGTAAATTTCAGAAAATGTATGGAATTTATGATTTGTAGGGTTAAGGCTAGGGTTAGTTCATTTCCATAAGAATCCATGCACCTGAAAGTACTATACTATGACTTTTTTTTTATAATTTTTGGACAACTAGTGTTGCATACAAGATGCTGATTGAACTTATTACTGTGAAGGTGTGCCTTGGGATTGTCATAATAACAGGTCACTTTGAAAAAAAAGAAGTTTCATGGACCTCTTTCCAAGGGAGGAAAAGCAAAGATGAATCTGATGACATCAACGATGGCTCAGACAGAAAAATGCCACAGATGTTGCAGGTTTTGAGGGTGTGTCATTGGCATGCTGACTGCAGGAATATCCACCTGAATGTTAATTTCACTGCTACAGAGTTTCCCAAACTTCTCCTCAAGCACCACTAATGCTGCATGTGGTTCACGTCTCCCTGCTGCAACCCAGCTGGATTAAATGATCAGCTCGTTAACAAGCAGCTTCAGGAGCTCATAAGGAGTTGACCATTTGAATCAGCTGTGTTGGAGCAGAAAGAGATCTGAAACATGCAGCACTAGTTGTACCTGAAGAGAGGAACTGCACTACTGTAAACTGTCTCAAATGTTGTTTCTGAGAATTTGGCAGGACATCAAACCTGCCTCACAATTGCAGGCAATGCAATGATAGATGCATTTCTGCACCAACTGTCAGAAACTGTCACAGGGTTGACAGTTGATCAGTATGCTCATGTCCTCAAGTGTCTTGACCTGACCAAATGTAAACAAATTTGCAACAAAAAAAGGAGAAATAAGTCTTTTGTGTGCATAAAAAGTCCTAGATCTTTAACTTAAACCTGTGGGAAAAAAAGGAGCAAAAAAGTGTTGCATTTAAATGTGTGTTTGGTGTAGTAACTATGGTTATTGAACCAATGTGGAGGAAAAAATATAATAGCAGCGTAAAATGGCAATATTCTAAAAAAAAAAAAAGTACTCAGAATTGCACTTGGGTAAATGTGTTGTGTGGAGGGTCATAGATAAACAGGCAGTAACTCAGTCATTGTTGCAAGTTTAATTCCAGGCCAACATTACATTTCATGAGCAATCAATTAAAATACATCCAGTATGAAAACATTCTTTTGGCATTCATTCAGTGTGCATCAAATCTCTACAGATCTACTTAGATTCTCTTCTTCGAGTCATTCTCTTATTCTCTTTGCTTTAAGGTTGTGGAGCTGAATCCGGCTCCCACTTTTAAAGGTTTTCTCCATATGGGAAACTTGTATTGAACATTGTGACGTGAATGATTTCAAGCTATGAAGTTGCTACTGCTGTACAGTGTACAGTGATCTGATGCTCCATCCTGGGTTTCATGCGTACCCAGACTGTCTGCTGCAGGGCAGGGTGAGATCAGCAAACCACTAAGAGTCAGACCATTTCTCTCTACTCGTGAGTGGATGAGATGGATGCAGACCTCTGATGTGGTCCGGTTCGCCCTTTGATGCTTTTGTTGCCCTGAAACCGATGGCAGCACTGATGAGAAGTGCCAGAGACAGAGTTGTGGTCAGGGTGAAAGATGAAATAGTTGAGTGCACTAAGTGATGTTCTCCAGGATGTAGAAGATAAGCTCCATCACGATGGGTTCATCGCCTCTCTTACGCCCCCTGCTGTGGATGACAGGGATCAGCACACTGTCAAGGGCATTCAGGTACTGAGCTGGGAGGGGCTGTCCATTGCTCCCAGCCACAAATCCCACCTGAAATTACAAAACAAACCACTAATTAGTTTTAATATAGTCACACCCAGGAGCATGTATGCATGAGTCATGTGTTACATGTTCACCCAACCAAAATTAGACCAGTGAGTTTTCATGCAAAAATATGGGAAGAAGGCAATGAGCATCTTAACAAGACACGACCCAAAAATTGGCAAGAAATTAAATTAAATTAAACAGCTTGTAAAAGGCATCTCAACACAGCACAAGAAAACAGACATAGATCCAGACTAGACACTTATTAGACACAACAGTGACTATCACCTCTCAAGGTTAAAGTGGTGATATAAGTCAGGATGGCCCACCACGGCTAGCTGGTTGGCATGCAAATTTAGGTAAATATCCCCACAACACAATACATAAATGTCTGTGACATAAGGTCAGCAGTGTTACTTCTTCACATTCTGCTGATGTTTGTCCATTTTTTGAATGTTTTAAACATTCTTGCCATGTTTTACACACTGCACTTTTAACCTCACTAAATCACAGAGAGGTCACTGCACTTTGTTTATACTTTTAAGCTCTTTTTTGTACTTTCTGCAAATGTTTCTGTTTTTACATAAATTCCACTTTTTTGTATCTCAATCATTCTTCTGTGGCAGAGCAGATGTCAAAAAGTCACATTTCTGTCTGAACTCTGAACAAGGATGTGGTGTTGTCATTTTGGCTTTATAGGGCCGTATTCATGATGCAACCTTGTCATGGGAGATTAGTAACAATATGTTGTTACTCAGCTGACTGATACTTAATGCATCACATCCTCTCTGACCTCTTGAGAGTCAAAAGCGACTCGCAGCCCCAGTTTGGCCATTCCATCCTCTTTCAGGAGTTTGAGGTGTGGACACAGTGCCAAGCAAAACGCCCGGGCAATCCGCTCTGTCAACCGGTCATGTTCAGCAGAGTCACTGGCTCCTCCTTTGGGATGATCCCCCCTCTGCAGGAAGAACACCTGCACACATCACACACAGAAACGTAAGAAAGGAGACAGTTTCAGAAGGACTTGTGTTGATGTTTTAACCAGACAGTGACATATACTTCTGTCCAGCGGATGATCTTCCCGTTTTCTTTGTATTCTGACTTCTGGAACATCTTAGTGCTGCTGATGGACTCCATGGATTTTCCATCGATGGGGCTAATAACTCTGAGGGACACAAAGATCAGATAATAAAATGCAGTTGGCAATTTTGTTTGCGTAACTGCTTTGCAAAATATTACTGTAAATGGAACACTGTTTCATTGTTTTTCTATTTACAGTTTCATGATGTCATGATTTTACAGCACTGTGCTATTATTGTTATGGTCATTTTTTGCATTTTTTAGTTGGTCTATGTTTGAGTCTGCACACTATTATTGTTCTGTTTTAGCACAAAAGCTTCAATTTGCCATTTGAACTTCAAACAGGTGGACACCCTCACCCCTTATTCACAGTGCACTTCTCCTCCACCCACTGGATACACACAAGCTCCTGGCTGTCTGATTGGTCCAGCCGTCCACAGGTGACTGTGTAGTCTTTCATCTCCCGTAGCGACCGCCTGAGCTCTGCCATGGTTTCCACAGTGATCTGCACCATCAGCCCATCTGAGGAGAGGGGACAGCGATACAGGAGAAACACACGAACACACACACACTCACATGCATCAACGTGTACACACACCTAGACAAACAGTCTGTTAAAATGTACACAGACACACACATACAAAGATCAACATATTCTGAATAAACCAGTTTTTAAGCAGGGGTGTTTACTACTTTAATGTAACAAAGCAAATACTGATTTTCCTGCAGGGCAAAAAAGTCTAGGTGAACCTGACTCCCCTCTGAGCCGATGTCCTACCTTCTACGATGCTGGACTTGGCCAGATATCCAGCAGACGCTTTCAGGGCACTGCTGAATATAAAAAAGCATGATCCAGTGACTGCAATACAAGAAAGAAAAAAAAACATAATTACAGGCATACTCTGTGGTTCCAAACCTTCTATTTTCTGTCTTTATAGTGACAAAAAAAAA
>NW_024612642.1:0-3926 GCF_008729295.1 Plectropomus leopardus
GCACATTGAATCATACTAATGAGGCATTGTGCACTGGGGGATTAGGAAGAGATGATGTAAGGCATGTTTTATAGAAAGCTAAAACACAATGACAGTGAGACCACAGGGCTGATTTGTTAACATTTCCATAACTGATATACTGAAGGACACGATAAATTTTACTATCAGCATTCAGGTGACTTTCAAAGTCAGATCATGATTTCCTGTTAATATGATATAAAGGTAAATGACCCACGTGTCAAGTTAATAAATTATAACTGTCATTTATAAATAATGTAATAAATGATGAGTATATCACTCTTAATTGTCAGTGTACAACAAAATAAGTCAAATATAGTTTAAAAAAATATATATATTTTTAAATTATAATAAATAATCCAAGGAAAGAAAGACAACAACAAACCTCTAACATGGCTGAATCCATCCATAATCTGATATTATATGTGTAGAGTAACATCTTTATGGCGTTATATAATAATGATAAATGATAAATTATAAGGTAAACATCAGCGATGCTGTCTCACATGCTTCTCCTCTAAATGCACCATTAATTTGACTGATTAAATTTGGGTAATCAAGATATGCCTTTCATTAGCGTTTGATGTTATACAGTGCATAGTGCAAACTATACAGTGGCGTACTGTAAGTAAGCATGAAATACCTTTCAAATAAATCATGTTACAGGAGAGGCGTCCCTGCATTTCCCAGTTGTCAAAGAAAACCTTCAAATCAGCGAGCTGTATTGCTGTAAAATAGACGCTATTTGCAAGCTCTCTATCTGTCAGCACAGCATCAGAGCGAAGAAAATTTGACTTTCATCAAACATGAGCTGGTTATGAACGAATTCCCGGCTCTACTCAGTGTGTGCTTTGTGAATTGCACATTGTTCTCCTGTGAGCTCTTCTCAAGACTCACAGAATAAATCTGCTTCAATGAAGCTCATAGTTTTTCCTCTCCATTTTCACAAATTCTTGCTTTGTAATGGCTCCATCTTTTAACATCATCCTGCCACTCTGGGTATTGCAGTCATGTGTATTGTATGGTGGTTTATGTATATCTAATCCACATCTCAGTAATTGCTAACACATAAATCTAATTCTAATCAAGCGTAAATCACTCTTCTGACTTGCGAGCTGCTTGCTGCTTGCCATGTGTTAACAGTCTTACGGCTCTGATTAAGTGTTAGAAAGGATGCTCTCCACCAGCCACAGCCAAATTAAAATGAGAAGGTGAGATAGGGCCTGTCATCGCCAGCTTTAGCACCTCACACACAAGCGGAGGTGTGCCACACAGTCAGCAGCAACTGCTCGCTCACCTTATGGCAAATTAGCACTATTTCTTTGAAGTAGATGAAATCAAGGAAATGCCCAGGATTTCCCCGTTAAATGTGGAAATTCTGAATAGTGATCTTACAACACTGAACAACTGATAGTTGGCTAAACCCCTCTGTTAAACAGGGATTGTCCCATCATATCTTAGCAACCTAAACGAGGCCTGGCAGGCCTGTCGAGCTTTGAATTTCTCAAAATGTTGAAGCAGTGTGCGCGAAGCTACAGTTGGAGCAGGGGTGAAAATCTCTAGATGCTTTATGATTGGATTTGATTACAATCAGAGGGCGAAGATGCAATTATAAAACAATTATCAATGTCTCTTTATGTTTGAAAAGTTTTGATTTCTGTGTTCTTCTTACTGGAATAGCCTTGTTACTTTTAAACCAGCATAGCATATTTTTAATGATTCATAATTAAAATAAACAGATTTGCAATAGTAGGAACAAATGGAAGACGTGTGGAAGGTTACATTCTATTACACGATTTAGTGTCCACATGTCAGGGTCCTCTTTTTAAAAGAAGTCAGCAGAAACATTAAACGTTCAGCCACAAACAGCATTTTCCACCGACTCCTGAAACTAATGTAAGTTTATTAAGCTAGCTAGCTGTCACTGGCTAAATCTGCAAGTGATGGCCTAGTTGTTATTTCAGCTGACAAAATTGACAGTTGGCTCAAAATGAGAAGCCAGCTTTTGTTTACTCATCTCTGAAATCAGGAATCTATTATTTGAGAAATCTCTAAGAATGTCAAGTGGCAAACGTGTCACATTATTATGTAGTCTACACTGCATATGTGCTGGGCGAGAATGGAAAACGTGACTGGCATAGCAACAAAAACTTACAGGGGCAGACTTAGCAAACAGTCATTTGTAGAAATTCTTTCACAACAAAATGACATACAGAATACTTTTGCTTTTAAAAAATACATTATACTTTGCTCAACAGCTCTGCAAGAGGCGAGTATACACTAACTGAATTAGAGACACAGTTCTTTCTGATGAAGCAGGTTATCAGATAGACATGAGCCTGCCAGCATTCATTTTCACCCTACTTGGCTTGTGAAATTGAGACATCCATATTTGATGTCCTTCCTGTGTTTTTCTGAGAACCTCCTCTCTCCCGGAGACCTGTCCCTGCTGCCCTGCCATACAAATCACCTGTTTCCGATACGGTCTCCATGTGGCACAGAGAAATACATGAATCCCATTTAAAGAACAAGTAAAGCAATGACTGGGTGGCTGGCAGCAGTTAAGTCAGGAATTAAATTGTCTGTGTGGCAGCGTAGCTTTGCAATTCATTCTACCTGATAGCCTGCAGAGGGACATACAGTCATTGTTTGCATAAATGGAGCATCACTTGCTAATGTTGACATCTGACAGGTTAACGGCGAGTTAGAATCAGAGCTGCGTCGGCATGAATGTTCAATTATAGGCACCATGATACTGCATCCTTTTCCCTTTAAATGCCCACAGACCCTCAGCTGTAATAGGCTTTGTTCTCCTTGGTCAAGGAATTGATAAATAACAGATTGTACCCATCCAGAGAAGACGGCTGGCCTAAATCTAATGATGCTTGAAATATGGAGGGGTCAGACCAGGCCGTTTGCTGATCTCACTAATCAGCCGCCCAAAATAGAGGCTTGTCTCGAGGAACAGAAAATGACTCATAGTATTCAGTCTCTTCTCTTACTTGCGTCACTTTGTTTTCTTCTGCAGCAAATGGTTAGCAGCTTCCTCAGGGTTTTAATGGGCTGCCTGATTGTCGCTTGCTTGGATCCTTTTTGTTTTCATTGTTGTTAACAGCATATCTGTTGCTCACTATGTAAAGAGGAAATGAAATAAGATTTAGGGATGACTGAAATTATATGACCAAAAGTATGGCATGACCTGTGTGTTATTACATTCAAAGTCTAGACACACTAAAGTGAAAACAAAGAATTAGTGGCAAAGAAGGCCGACTGTTGTGTCACCTCATGTTGCCTGTGTCTCAGCCAAAAAGTTGCACTTGAACAAATTGCCAAGACGACGACAATGGCCAACTAGCATGAACATTCAGTGAATGTCTGAGAGGAAGTTACTCTCCTTGCCAGTAGGTGGCAGTAGTCTGGAAGACTAAACCGGAAGACCAACAGGATGGATTATAGATGCTAGTTAGCAAGTTAACAGCAAAACCCGATGATGAAAGAACAAATGTTCTTCAACATTTGCTAGTAAACATTTGCACAAACTGTTTCTGCTGAAGAGCTCAGTGGCCACAAAAAATGATCTTACCTTAACAAGTTTGTTTCAATCTCATGCCCTCTTGGCTGTTTATTTGTTTTCCTCACTGCCAAAGGTTGTGGCCCAAAGGTGTTTGTTTGAGGATGGTGAGGTATAAGTGATTTGTTCAGAGATTCAAATATTTAAGGTGTCGTGCTTATTGATGGCCGTTTCTCTCAGTTAAAGACAGAATGTCAACTTTTTATATTGTCAGCTAAACATTCCTCTTTAGCAGAAATTTATTTTATTTATCTTTTAACAGAACCTATGACTTTTAAGTAACCTCTTGCTGGTTGCTCTACTTGCCTTTATGGTCATACTTTTATGACTTTCATAT
>NW_024612643.1:0-1379 GCF_008729295.1 Plectropomus leopardus
TTTATCAATCTACTGTGATCTACTTTTCCCCGACACCATCTTCCCATGTTTCCTTTCAATCCTTCTCTCCTTGCACTTACATGTGTTTATTTTATAAAAAATCAACATTAAAAAAAATTAACATAGGCAGTGCCACATAAAAGAGGAGGCAATTAAGTAATTATCAAAATCATCAGAGATTATCAAGTGAGCATCAGTGCTCATCAACAAAGCTCTCCCCGTTGACTGGTTTATTTGAGCTATTTGATTGGTCTGTAAAAAACAAACAAAAATTATGTTTCACCCAGTGATGAGCATGTCATCTTTTTCTCACCAGTCTCCTATTGGCTGACTCTCTTATAATTTTCCCTTCGCACCCATCATGCCTCTTAAGAGCCAGATAGAGATGCAGCAGTAGAGATGTGCTGGCAGCTTCTCTAAATTATGCTGCACAAAAGCAGTGGTTACCATGAGTAGAAAATGATTATTCAATCTCATGGTGTTTGTACTGTTTGTTGGCACTTTCTGAGCAAGGTGGATAAAGACAGCACACTTTTAAAAGCATCCGCAATTACTGCAAACACACGTACAATAAGCATGACAGGAGCTGGCTGCTTCTGGCCAATGTGTTTGGAAAACAGGTAGCTGACATCCCCTCCTCAGCTCTGATTAATGTTTTGGTTTTAGAGAAGCATGGAGAGGCTTACTGGCCTAATGAATTTCCATTTGTGTTTTGTTTAATTTTATTTATTTAACACAATCCTGGAAAATACTGTCTGCAACAGGGGCACGTGGAGATTTACTGGGTCACTAGAAATGCATCTTAAATGAACTAACATAAAATAAAAATTTGTATTGTTTTACTTCAAAAAACTATTAATCAAAGCCAAATTGTTTGTCTCCTGGGTGAGTAAATGATAAAAATAACAGTGTAATTGTTACCTGTGAATGTGTGAAAGCACTCAGGCTGCACCATGAGACATCAGTTTGGGAGCAGTGACATATCCACAATGTGCATTTTCAGACGTTCCCTCTTGATTTGCCATGACCTTCAAAGATAAGTGATTAACCTGTCACCCTGGAAACACACCTCCACCTCATCCCGAAATAATATCGACCACGTTTAGCTATTCAAAGCAAGACTCACTGCAGAAACATATTTCTGCCATAACCTAAAGTTAATTCTATCAGTAAAAAAGCAAAGTTATACAGGAATTGGTATTATCGCTATTTGGTGTTCCAATAGTTTCGGAGTGGTACACCACTGTCGTAAGTACGGACCCTTAGTTGGGAACTATAGCAACTTAAATTCAGCCAGTGCATTTTAAATAGTAAAATTTAAAACATTAAAAAAATAGAAAATCAATATCTGGCTGTTGATGTTTATACTGTGGTGGCTG
>NW_024612644.1:0-1297 GCF_008729295.1 Plectropomus leopardus
GTATAGGTGGGTGGGGAGGTAGATGAGTCCAACAAACAGCTAACTTGTGTGCGGGTGTCCAGAGTTTGCTGTTTGTTTTTTTTTGTTTTTTTGTGCTACACCTCATGGGTGACATCACGGTAGCTAAGTCCATTATTTATACAGTCTATGGTCTGTACCAAGCATGCTCCCTTATCTCTGGAATACTGTGTAATTTAAGGACTTCTCTGTAGTACCACGTTGTTTCAGTTATAATAGCTGTGAAATTTTTTACATTCATCAAAAAATTGCAGCTCCTACATTTTCAATAATATTTCAATTAATTGTTCAGCCCTTATAAATAATAAGAGTCCAAAGTGACCCCCCTCACAATGTTTGTTTTGCCCAAATCTCAACATTTTTACCAATACATGTTACAATTGTTGACATTATTTAAAGGAAAAGTTTGTGATCCTGGAACGATGAAATGTTGACAGACACATTAATTTTCTGTCAATGGACCAATAGATTACTGGAATAAAGGTTTCAGCTGAACTTATATAAAGTGTTCAGTAGTTAAAGTTAGTTTAACATGTTTTATTAGCTCTTCATGCATTTTGAATGTAAAAATCTTAATGTGTAAAGTAATTAATGCTGTCAGACAAAGTAGAAGTATAAAATGGCATGAAAAAGATTAAATTTAAGTACAAATACCTGTGTTTGTACTTAAATACTTGAGTAATTGGACTTAGTTACACTCTGTCACTGCTGTCTGCACAGTATTGTGTGTTCAAGAAAAACAGCCTGAAGTGATTTTACATCTCTTGGTGATATTAAAATCAGTCGTGTGCTCTTGGACCCACTTGGTCCCGGGTATGAGACACCAGAGTCAGTCCAGGGCCACATGAATGGCTGCTCTGTTTAGCAGCGTCAGTCCGTTCAGGTGCGCTGCGATCTGGATCAGGTCTAATGATCCTTGGGTCACTTACGGATCAGATCCAAAGATTTGGATCAATGAAGACGTCTTGTTCAGGGAATTTAAAAAAAACCACAAACTCCACCAGAGACACAATTAGCCCGTTGAGCTAAAAGGCTGCAGCGCCGGCTTTTAATCCGGCAGGTCCATGATGTCACTTCCTGCTAGGGGAGGTGTGTTTGAAGTGTGCAGAGGGGAACAGGAAGCTGGTCTGGAGTCAGAGCGCTAACTGGTGTTTAAGGGTTTAACCCTTTCAGACTGAGCAACTTGGTTTTATTTCTTTCAAAAACATGAAAGGGTGAAGAGCAAAATGAAATAGGCCTTAAAGGGAAAGTTAAATAGTAACAATAATAATAATAATAA
>NW_024612645.1:0-2342 GCF_008729295.1 Plectropomus leopardus
GTTATTATTATTATTATTTTAGTACCACTTCTTCCAAGTCATTTTTACTGCTTTCTTTCTCATTTTGTGTCATTTCTTCTTCTTTTAAGTCTCTTTTTCCTTGTTTTTGAAACAAAAAAAGCCTTGCTTGAGTTTTAAGGGGTTAAATACACAGGGACAAATACTATGAGCAACTTGGTGAGAAAAGTATATGAATTAAACAAAATATATCATTTTAAAAAATAAATGAGTAAAATCAAGGTGACAAGAAAATGACCTTAAAATAGCTGAGGGTGGATTTCAAATATTTTTTAAATTATATATTTAAAATGACGTAACTGCGTCAAATGTCTCGTTTTTGTTGAGTTAAACAAAACTAAAACATTAAAAAAAAGTTAAATCTGTTGCAAAAATACACACAGAGTTCAGATATAAAGAGCAGGCTGCTCACTTTGGTTCCCTCGCTGGTTCGAGAGCCGATCAGGTCTGACAGCCAGAGAGCTTATCACGACGTCTGCTGACTGAAGGACTAAAGCTGATTTGTGAGGCTTCAGGTACCGTCTGGTGGATCTCAGAGGGTCAGAGGTCACTGTGTCACCGTGTGACTGATTACGAAACGTAGAAGAGGATTTAAAGAGTACTCTGAGCTTTCCCTTCGTCAGCCAGAAGAAACAAACAACATGATTTGTGACGTGTTTGGGAGAGGAAACCGAAAACCTCTGAAGGAGCAGGAAGTTTGCTTCGAGTCATGATGAGGCGACAGTTTGCGCAACTGTTTCTGTTTTCAGTTTTTCCTGGCCGCGTCTCCTCCCCCGGGCGACTGAACGACAAACTCCCAGCTCCCAGAGACTTGAGCGCGCCGATCGAGCCACGTGTGTGTGTTCGTTTCAAGCTTTCTCTGGCAGCGACATCACAGCCGAATGTCCTCGTTTGATCGGGGAGGAGTCGAGGGCTGATGCGCCTCATCGGGGTTTATCAATGGCGAGTGTTTCCATCACCTGAGATTCCCTGACCCACTTCGGCTGTGTGCTTTGAGACGACAGTTGGAGGAGGGAACTCGGAGCCGCTGGACTCTCGCTAAGAGCCTTCGCACGCCGTAACCTATGACCTTTAAAGACAGGAATCCCTCGACAGCAGGCCAGTAAACAAACAAATAAAGGTGCTTACGCTCCTCCGGGTTCAATTCCTAACATTCATTCAGTCCCTGAGCTGCAGATCAGAAGGAAATGTTGGCAGTGGACTTTCCTGCAAACCACAGAAAAATCACATTTGTACATTACGGTTGTGTCCGGTTGTGATTGTGCCATTAAAAAAGGGCGTTTTTGGCAAGTCATTAGCGTCATTTCCAGCTGTGACTGAGCCACAAATAACAGGTGTTCTTTAGTGAGACATTAGTGCATTTTCAGCTGAATGAATGGAAAAAAACAGGTGTTGTGTCATGTAGGCAACAAATGTATGTATGATCACATGAGCATTTAATAGATTAAGTTATCTTTTATGGTGGACTTGATCAGTGTGTTTGTTGTATTTGTCGATGTGCCTTCAAACAATCACAAAACTCAAACAAATAATTAGTCGATGATATCAGGAGTTTTACTAACCAGATGAAAAATTATCATATTTGTTAATGTTTACATTTTCACAATATTTGTAATTTGGATAAAAGATGTATTGACACACAAACTGAGAACTTTGCTCTCACAGAACATCATCTCGTCCTTGTATGGTTTGCTCACCTCTACTGACCAAACCTCGACCCTCGCTCCCCCCTCCGGAAAAAACCCCGAATCAGACCTCACGCTCTGGAGCTCCTGCAGGAAGCCTGCGAGTTACTCTGCATGTCTGATTAGACGGTTGCGTCTGTTTTGCATTATTAACATGAAACCCAGAGCGAGGAGAATCATCTCGTGTTGCATGTGATTTGGCAGCTGAATCCCCCCGCTGCTTCAGGCGCCGACACAATGTGAGCGTGGGCGCAGCGTGTTTATGTACACGCATTGTACACATTATACAGCCCACGTCCTGCATCGCATCGTGTGAACACGCTCATTTTCTGTGATCCTCATGTTTGATGAGGCATCGCTGTGTTCCTGTTCAGGTTTCTGCTGATGATAAAACCTGCTGACACTTCGATGTCCGACACTAAACCGAAACAAAAAAAAAAAAACACACAGATAGATGAATAAAAATGGAGAGACAACTTTTCGATGCAGATACTTGGGAGACAAAAAAAGTTTGTCTTGAGTGTGGCTCCAGTGAATCTGGTAGATAAGTCAGTATTGTTTTAAGCACTCAGTGATGCAGTGATTGCATTCGCGTTGCAACAAACCAGTGCCCCGGTGCTGCTGTGGATGTGGGGTGGG
>NW_024612646.1:0-1244 GCF_008729295.1 Plectropomus leopardus
GCTCAGAAACTGCATGGTCCACAAAAACTTAATTCATCACCCAGCTTTATTTCATTTTTCCTTCAGCATTTGTCCCTTAAAAACAAAAACAAAAAAAAAACATATTCAAATTTCTTACAATTTGTTGAATATATCTCACCAAGTTGCCAAAAGAAATCACACAAATTTGCTCAAAGTTCAAAGGTTAAAATACTCGTGAAAGGTGTCTGAAGCAGCACGAGGGAAACGTTGTTGTTCCAGGTTTCAAAGGGTTAAACACTGGAGGGAGCGCGTTCAGCTGGTCTGCATTAAACACAGGATGGACGGTCTCTGACTTGCACTGTCTGCGTTGTCTTTGCGGTTGTCTCTCGTCCTCTCGGGGGACAGGTGCGGCTGTGTGTGTTGCAGCGTTTGTTCGCTCTGTGGTTTGTTCAGAAAGTGCTGACTCAGGAGTTTTCATACTTTAGAGACTCGTTTCTGCGCCCATGAATGTACCGAGCTGCATTCGTATCAGCTGTTCTCTCTTTTTGCTGCAAATGTTGTCGTCTTTACCGTCCTTTATTTTTATCTGAGTGTCAGAAGGTGCGACAGCTGCGGAGTGAAGCGTGATGGAAGGTTTCCTGTCGGCAGCTGAATCAATGAGCGTCTCTAAATTAGTAAGAAACCAGAGAGAAAGAAAGGCAGAGCGCGGCTTTGCCAATCAGAGATGTCTGAAATCTGTCAATTCAGGGCTATTTAATAATTCCCCTCGAGCCGAAGCTGTCCGCTCAGGCTTCTCTGGGACTTAATGATGCTGAGATCAGTCGGTATCAGTCTCTTATCCCACGTTTGTCCACAGCGGGATATTGATACCTGCTATGAAATGTAATCTGGTGATTTCGGGGACTCGATGGCATTTCAGCCAGCACCATCTTTATGGCAGATTTTCCTCTTGACTGACATTTTTATTCATGACAAGCTTTTGGCAAAAAAAAAGAAAAAAAAGGGGGTTAAATTCATTAAATGTTCTACATGGTTTTAATTCCACACGACAGCTGTTTCACAATTTAACATCTTTGACTGCAGTACGCTGATATTCACCATTAGTCCCTACAGAACATACAAAATCATGTAAACTTTATTCAATTTGAAACAACTTTTGGATGCTACTCGGTAGTAGAGGATCCAGTTTTTTAAATTTTTTTAATTACGCCACAAACAGCAATATTAAAACTGTTATTACAACTTTTTCTTTAGAATGACAGAAGACGCAGACGGTATAAACA
>NW_024612647.1:0-1566 GCF_008729295.1 Plectropomus leopardus
ATGACAAAAACCTGGCATTGAAAGGGTTAAAATTCTGAAAATGGATGAATATTTGATATTTATGATTTGGCATGATGTTGGGTAAAAAATGGTCTTGATGAAAGTAGGAAATAATATGTATGTATAGTCTTTCTTTAAGTTTAGTGAATAATTTAAAAACTTTAGTTGTCTGTCACTTTCTGGGAACAGTGTCGGATGCTGTCATATGTTATCCAACAGGATGAGCCATCGTCACTGGAGTTTGGATTGAGGCCATTTTATGTTAAGTAAAACTCACTTAGCTAACAAACAAATAATCCACATCAGGCGATCCAAGTTTTATGTCTTCATGGATTGTTGAGTAAAGTGGTTCGTATTTCCTCAGAGAGCATTATGTCTGAGGGCTGTGCTGAGATTCACCTGCTCACTTATTCTTCTCTCTGCCGGCTGTGGCTGCTGGCTGAGTGTGTAGGGTTGTGTAATGTTGTGCGTTGACCACTGTGAGTCCTTTCCAGCGTAACCACCTCTTTGCCTCTTTTACAGATCTCCGCACTACGCCTGCCCCGAGGTTATCAGGGTAAGTGCTCTCTCTTCGTCTCTCTGGGTTTCTTTCATACAGTAATAGCAGCTCTGACCGCATTCTGCTGAATGGCCCTTACATCACTGCTCCATCCTCTCTACATTCACTGCACTCGCTCCTCCGCTCCTCTGCTCCTGGCCCTGTCCCCCTCCTTTGGGTTCAACTACACTTTCTACACGCTTTGAAAATCAGCTCATTTTGTTTCTGTGATTCCTGTTTTTCCTGTGGACAACTGGACAAACCCAAAGATGTTTTTTTCACTTGTGCACTTTTTGGTCTTTATATGTCCCTTCTAGAAACAGAAATTAAAAAACAGATAATTCTTTGTTTTTTATTTCAAAAATAAAAAAATTTCTGAAATGAAAATCAGCAGTTGTCCTGGGTAAATTAAAAACAAAAAACAAAACATAGTTTAATGCATGGGCACGGAAATAGTGAGAGAAGTGAAGACTGCACTTATTGTTCTAACAGCCTGTCGTCAAACACCACCACTTTGTCTATGATTTCCGGATCTAAACCCGACACCAAGGATTTGTGGTATGTAATACGCCTCATTTTGTAAGGTGGCCAGATGCAACCTTTGGCAATGTTGACATGGATGAGGTGGGTGCGTCCAACAAACCCTGGACTATCACCTGGGAGTCTGATGTTGTCTTTCTCTTTAAATATAGAGCCAAACCATGATGATTTTTCCTAATCCTAACATGTGCTTTTGTTAACATCCCAGTGTTGTAGCAGTATCCTCGAATGTCAACAGCAGACACAAGAGGACACCTAGAGTGTAATATGACACGGAAGTCAATTGAAAAAGAGGCAGCATAAGACAACTTAGAATGAGAATGTGTTGGTTATAACAAGCACTGTGATGGCTTTGGAACCATATTCTGACATCACTTTAGACTTTTTTTAAAAAGTCTGTAACCTGCCGAAACCTCTGAGAGTGGCAATTGTATTCTGTATATTCCATATCTGGCCTGGATGAAAAAGTAACTACTACTACTACTAAG
>NW_024612648.1:0-3178 GCF_008729295.1 Plectropomus leopardus
CTGCACGAGACACAAGAAGGGGCTTACTACATCCTCTTTGGACTCGGTAAAAAAATCATCCAGGAATACGAATGTGAAGATAAACAGTCACCATGTCGTTCAGTCTGCAGATACAGGGCCACAAAAAGTTCAAAAAGGAAAAAGCTGAACTCTTTGTTTTGTTTGCAAGACTTTGCATTAATGTATTTTTTCCACAGGTAACGTCGAGGCCATCTCTCTGCGTGATATCTACATCCGCGCCACTGGCAAAATGCCCATAACTCAGGCTCTGAAGAGGAAGGATCTGGGCTGGGAGGGACTCAAAAAAACCAATTCCTCCTTCATTCTCATTTACAGGTCAGTGACTGGCACATGACTCGCCTGTAAATGCTTATTGCAAATTAAACCTGATGTATTTTGAGATCATTTATGCATGTTAAAAAAATGAAAATTTCAGTGTCATATTATCCTGAAAAATATTATTTTTATATAATTTGCTTAGAAGACTGGACTCTGAAATCTAGACGAATCTTTAAACTTCAGTTTGCTTGAGAACTTGTTAAAGGACAGGTTAAATATTTTTCAATCTGGATCCTGTTTTCCCATTTCTTTGTGTCCAACTGGCTGCAATGTATCCACTCGGTGCGCAACATCAATTCAAATCCAGTGAGAGTGCTTTTTTTGGTCACTGACAGGCTTAAATTGTTATTAGAAGTGTCTGACATGTTATGGAAAGGATCCCCACTGCGTTATTTCTTTTCGTTAAAGATTAAAATCCTTTATCATTTAAACAGAAACAGCCCCTAAATCGTCATTACCATACGCACCAAACTCCATGTAAATAAACATCAGTTTTGTCTCTATAAAACACACTTTATTTAAAGTCAACAGGTGCAAAAATAAAACTCACAAAAACATCTTGGTTTTTTTTTTTTTACCGTTCCACCTGCCACCAACTCTGGTTTGGTTAAAATTAACCCTTAATACACCTTGTTAGATGTAAAAATTTTCTGGCTCTACACACGCTAAAATGACTGTTTATTTGAATGGAGTCTGGTGAGTGTGGCGATGGTGATTTTGGGGCTGTTTCTGTTTCTTCAAATATGATTTTACGCTTTAACAAACGATCTATTCCTGTGAGGATCCTCTAATAAGGTTTCAGACACTTAGAATAATAATAATCAGAGTCTGTCAGTGGCGATGGTGCAAACACTACGCGACTGGTTACATTGCAGCCTGTTTCGCTGCTGCAGCAGTCTCTCTCCTGACTGCACCAATTTTCACTCACTTAGACACAAAAGTTGTGAAAGTAAGGCCCAGGTTAGAAAATACCAGTTACCCTTAAAAGATTTAAAATAATCAGTCACAGTGAAAAAAGTTAAATAAATAAAATAAATCAGTGAATTTCAGATTACTCAGGCACATCTACTCTAATCAGCATTTTTGACGCTTTTACCTCTAAGAAAGCGATTTATTAATTGATACATAAAACATTTGGTACATAAAAAGGGTAAAAGTACCTAAACGTTATATTCAGTTTTGTATGCACAGTGAATAAAGATAACAATGACTGGTTTATGAGACAGTTTATGACTGACAGAAGTCAAAATCACCTTTCTGTCATTTTCTCTCTAGAGGATCAGAGTGCGTGGAGTTCTTGCTCCCTCTTGTGGCTGGTTTTGGGAACAACCACAACAGCCTGGACACTGTTTCTAACCTCAACTTCACCAAGAGTGACTGGGTGCTGGTGTACGGCTCCAGCAAACTGTCAGTGCTCAGACAGAGAGACTTACGTAAAGAATGGACCTTCAGCTCTGCTCCCATTCACAGGTAACAACTGCCTGACTCTGTTACATTTCTGTTACTGCCAGCAATACTGCTGTTATTATGAGACTAAAATAAAGAGGCTTTAAGGAATACTTCATCCCAAAATGACCATTTATCGATCAGTTACTCACCGTGTGTTAAGTTAAAGTTGTGTTTTTCTTACATGCCTTCATGGTGAACAAAGAATCCAACAATAGAGAAATTTCTTGATGAATTCACATCATTAGGGTCCACGTTTCACAACAGCAAAATTATATGAATAGAGCAGTTTAGAAACTCTCAGACTCGTGCAGTATGATCAAACCTCATTTATCATCAAACGGACAGAACTGACGCAGAGCCAGACTCCACTGACAGAAACAGTAGTTTAACCTCACTGAATGAGGGAGCTGCTTGTTTGCCGCTGCCTCCATCAGCTCATCAGTTTGTGTTATTCCACGACTCTGGTGCTTTAAAGGGTTAATTCTGATTCACCAAAGTCACACAAAAAACTAACTGAGCGAGGCAGCAGCAAACCAGCAGCTCCTTTATTCAGTCAGGTTAAATGACTGCTTTTGTCAGTGGAGTCTGGCTTTGAAGAGAGAGCACTGATAAGTTTTACTTTTCAGTTCTCTGAAAAATGAGATTTCGACTTTATGCTGCACGAGTTGTGCGAGAGTTTGTAAACGGCTGTTTTGATATAGTCTCGCCGATATTAAACATGGTCCCTATAACTTTTTTAAATTTTTCAATAATTTTCTCTGATTTTGGATTCCTTATTCAACATGGAAACCTGTGAGATCATTAGTTTTCTTCATGAATTTAACAAAACGCAGCGTGAGTGATTGATATACAAATGCCATCAATCCCAAAATGAAAACACTGTTAAGCTTTGAAAACAAAAGAAGTTGTGTATCAGAATTTTGCGAAATTTACCTGAAATATTTCTTCACCCGTCACAGCCAACCAGCCTCAGGTCACTTCAACGGTGATGGGATCCTTGATCTTTTCATTCAGCATTCAGCAAACGGCATCATGAAGGTAAAAGAAACGATCCTTTCAGACATCGAGGCTCAAGTTAAAGCAAGATTAAACTGACAGAAGAATATTTAGAGTTTTGGGGATATAATTAGCCCACCTCTGTGTTTGCTTTAAATGTGCCGGTTTTCTCCTTCAGGTGCAGGTTGTCGACGGTGCTAATGGGCAGCGTCTCTGGTCCGAGGAGTTTGTGTGTCCCCGTCTTGTTTTGGAAACTTCAGCGATCTCCACCTCCACTGGCCAATCAGCGTTCCTGTTCTGGGCCAGCGATCCAATCAAAGGACAGAAGAACGTTACCAAGACAACTGTGAGTCTGCCACAGAGGACAACAAGATTAATGTGGTCTGTTAATGGA
>NW_024612649.1:0-2125 GCF_008729295.1 Plectropomus leopardus
GCTAATGTAAGTTATTTAAAATTGTTTTGAGCTGTTTTTGGGACATGTCCAATTTTGACATTTTTGCCTTGCTATAGCCTTGCATCTTTGGTCATTTTTTCAACATGCTACATTTAGATGTGTTTGGACTTTTTTCGCAACTTTCTTTACTATGGCGTGTCTTGGCAGGTTAATCTAAGCTGTTTAAAGCTGTTTTGAGCAATTTTTGGACATGTCCAATTTTGAAGTTTTTGCCTTACTATAGTCTTGCCTCTTTGGTAATTTTTTCGACATGCGAAATTGTGGTGGTTTGGGCCGTTTTTTTGCAACTTTCTTTGCTATGGCGTGTCTTGGCAGGATAATTTAAGTTGTTTAAAGCTGTTTTGAGCTGTTTTTGGGACATGTCAAATTTTGACATTTTTGCCTTACTATAGCCTTGCATCTTTGGTTATTTTTTTGACATGCTAAATTTTGTTTTTTTTGGCCTTTTTTTTTTTCAATTTATTTGCTATGGCGTGTCTTGGCAAGCTAATCTAAGCTGTTTTGAGCTGTTTTTGGGACGTGTCAAATTTTGACATTTTTGCCTTACTATAGCCTTACATCTTTGGTAATTTTTCGACATGCTAACTTTTGGTTTTAGTGGCCGTTTTTTGCAACTTTGTTTGGTATGGAGTGTCTTAGCAGGCTAATGTAAGTTATTTAAAATTGTTTTGAGCATTTTTTGTGACATGTCAAATTTTGAAGTTATTGCCTTACTATAGCCTTACATCTTTGGTCATTTTTTCGACATGCGAAATTTTGGTGGTTTTGGCCTTTTCTTTGCAACTTTCTTTGCTATGGCGTGTCTTGGCAGGTTAATCTAAGCTGTTTAAAGCTGTTTTGAGCAGTTTTTAGGACATGTCCAATTTTGACGTTTTTGCCTTACTATAGTCTTGCCTCTTTGGTAATTTTTTCGACATGCGAAATTTTGGTGGTTTGGACTTTTTTTTTACAACTTTCTTTGCTATGGCGTGTCTTAGCAGGATAATTGGATTTGTTTAACGCTGTTTTGAGCTGTTTTTTGGACATGTCAAATTTTGACATTTTTGCCTTACTATAGCCTTGCATCTTTGGTCATTTTTTCAACATGCTACATTTAGATGTGTTTGGACTTTTTTCGCAACTTTCTTTGCTATGGCGTGTCTTGGCAAGCTAATGTAAGTTATTTAAAATTGTTTTGAGCTGTTTTTGGGACATGTCCAATTTTGACATTTTTGCCTTGCTATAGCCTTGCATCTTTGGTCATTTTTTCAACATGCTACATTTAGATGTGTTTGGACTTTTTTCGCAACTTTCTTTACTATGGCGTGTCTTGGCAGGTTAATCTAAGCTGTTTAAAGCTGTTTTGAGCAATTTTTGGACATGTCCAATTTTGAAGTTTTTGCCTTACTATAGTCTTGCCTCTTTGGTAATTTTTTCGACATGCGAAATTGTGGTGGTTTGGGCCGTTTTTTTGCAACTTTCTTTGCTATGGCGTGTCTTGGCAGGATAATTTAAGTTGTTTAAAGCTGTTTTGAGCTGTTTTTGGGACATGTCAAATTTTGACATTTTTGCCTTACTATAGCCTTGCATCTTTGGTTATTTTTTTGACATGCTAAATTTTGTTTTTTTTGGCCTTTTTTTTTTTCAATTTATTTGCTATGGCGTGTCTTGGCAAGCTAATCTAAGCTGTTTTGAGCTGTTTTTGGGACGTGTCAAATTTTGACATTTTTGCCTTACTATAGCCTTACATCTTTGGTAATTTTTCGACATGCTAACTTTTGGTTTTAGTGGCCGTTTTTTGCAACTTTGTTTGGTATGGAGTGTCTTAGCAGGCTAATGTAAGTTATTTAAAATTGTTTTGAGCATTTTTTGTGACATGTCAAATTTTGAAGTTATTGCCTTACTATAGCCTTACATCTTTGGTCATTTTTTCGACATGCGAAATTTTGGTGGTTTTGGCCTTTTCTTTGCAACTTTCTTTGCTATGGCGTGTCTTGGCAGGTTAATCTAAGCTGTTTAAAGCTGTTTTGAGCAGTTTTTAGGACATGTCCAATTTTGACGTTTTTGCCTTACTATAGTCTTGCCTCTTTGGTAATTTTTTCGACATGCGAAATTTTGGTGGTTT
>NW_024612650.1:0-1211 GCF_008729295.1 Plectropomus leopardus
CCTGTTATACCTAAGACATGAATACATAAAATAAATAAATAAAAAATAATGTTAATGACTTAAATATATTTTATTGAAACTAAAAATGACAACATTCTGTAATTTTGGGGTTCACTATATAACTATTTTTAACCTTTACAACTAATCAAACACTGTCCTCACTGCTGATCTGTATCATAAAAAATCCTCATAACATAGCCTCGTAACCCCTTAACTCTTTTTAATCTTTGTTGGTTAGGTGGAAATTAGAAAATCATTTATTCATTTATCCTGCATGTTTGTCTGAGATGATGAAATCACGCCTGTTTTTTTCGGGATACGTGTTGTTTTTGTCGTATGACCTTCATCACAGCTGTTTGTGTTTGTTGTCAGAGTACTACCCCAACTGTGAGGTGATGTTCATGGGGATGGCCAACATCCACGCCATCCGGAACAGCTTCCAGGCTCTGCGCACCGTCTGCAGTCAGATCCCCGATCCAGGAAAGTAAGTCGATCCGTTTGACCTTTTCTCTGCGAGCCGCTCTGCTCTCCCTCCCCCGGTTTTCACGGTCGCAGTAAGGCGACACCGCGCAGAGACGGGAACGCTGCCACAGTCCCCGGGCTGATTGTCTGTTTGTCCTGTGTGTGTTTGATGTGTGTGCGTGTGTGTTTGAGCAGCGTGTTTACATGTGTGACTGCATGTGTTACATGTGTGCTTGTATGAACAGTACATAGGTTGACCCGCTATGACGTCGCAGCGTGTTATTTTTGGGCTGGTTGTTATTCGGATGGAGGTGTGCGATGACACAGGGAGGCCTCCTCAGATGTAGGTCAGAGGGTTCCTCTTCCTAAACCATCAGCCCAGTAACACAGTCTGAGTTAACCCCGCGTAACCAGAGCTGCTGTGTGTTTACAGCAGGTGCTTCCTAAAGTCAGGGAAGGATCCTTCTAAAACCTCATTTTCTGCAGCCAAAACAATAACAAAAGATGCAGCAATGCGATCCACTGTTACACCGGGAACACGCTGCGTGCACGAGCAGCACGTGACGGCAAAATCACCGAACTGAAGCATGTTGCACGCTCGCTTCCTTAATGTCTGCCACAGGGCATACAAGGTTTAATGGCTCTATTTCATAAATATTTTACCAATGATTTTTAAAGAAAAAATGCCTTCCAAACTTGTAGGCCTGTTTCAGGTTTTTTTTCTTTAACATTTTTAATTTTAAGTTTTT
>NW_024612651.1:0-4944 GCF_008729295.1 Plectropomus leopardus
AAGAGAAAAAAAACAACTTTAATGTTTAACAAAATAGTGGGCAATTAATTTTTTGTCCATTTTCTGTTTGACCGATTAATCAGCTAGTTGTTGCAGCTGTCCTTGATTAAACTATTTCGTAATTTATAACCAAATATCATGTTTTATAAACTTACGTTTTTCTGCAAAAACCTTAATCTGTAAAGCAACAAAAGCTGTCACATAAATGTAGTAAAGTAAAAAAGTACAATATTTCCCTCTGAACTGTAGTGGGGTAAAAGGAGTAAATGTACTTAGTTGCTCCACCACTGCCTACAAACACAAATACACCTTGTCAGTGTGCACGGGTCGTACCTGGAGTGTAGCCCCAAGGCTCGTAGTAAGAGGGGAAGACGCCGAGGTGACAGCCTCTTACAAACTCCTCATAATCCATCGGAAGTAGAGGAGAGGTGGACGAAAGGAACTCGGGATGGAAGATAATCTGAAGAAGGGAGAAGCCGTTCAGTGTCTGAGGCAGATATTTGTGGATGTGCTGTAGGAAGCAGTGTGATGTACCTTGACACGGTCAGCAGAGCTGTTGAAAAGGCCGATACGGCGGACACAGTTAAGGATGGGGTCGCTGCTGTCCTCCAGCATGTTGTGGGTGCAGACTGGAGGCTGGCATTGTCTCTGAGTCGCAAAGATGGCCCTCTTCATTATGGTGAAGTCCTCTTTGTCCAGCATCTTTGACACATCCGGCAGCTGCCCACTGATGAAAGCAGCTTGATTTAGGAGCTTGACTACATTAGAATATTTATTAGTATGAGTAAACTCAACCACCTCGTTTTAACGATGACGAGAAATTGGGAAAAAAGCAATAAACAACTTGTTAAGAAATGTTCACCAATTGCAAGAAATTTGAAAATGTAGAAAATAATTTTTTTAAAGGTAGGCAAAAAGAAAAAGGATAAAGATCAAGCTAGGGAAAACTATATAATTATCATAATTACATATTTAAAATTATGCTGCAGAATTCTTACAAATGTGTAGCACTTTTTTCATGTAATTTCCTTGTTTGTTTATTTTTTTTACTTTCTTTTTTCTTTTTATTTATTGATAATTTTCTTGTACTTTTTTTCTTGACTAATTTCTCATTAATTAATTCAGTTCTTCTTAAGTTGTCTGCTCATGTTTTTGAAAGAAACAAAGTCAAATTGCTCAGGTTTCAAAGGGTTAATGATAACTTTTACTCCCTCCCTGTTTGCTTGTTGCATTGGCTCAAATTGCTGCCTGCTTTTGGTGTGAATATAAAAATACTGTTCTTTATGGTGGAGGAGGGTCATGCAGTCAAACATTTGTCGCTTCGGGACAGTAAAAAGTCTAAATAAATAACGAACAGTCCCTAACAGACTTTTTTAATTAAGTGGGTTGTTTCTAACTCTTCATCTTTTTGATTTGATAGAGTTATAAAAACATGTAATTCCACATTATACAGGTTTCACGAAGAAGCCCGAAAGGTCTCAACTTACACTAGAAGTGACTCATAAAGTTTCTTTCCGAAACGCTCCTTCACAGTCTGCGCGGTATCCCTGTCAGGGACAAATAGAGAATACAAATAAGACAACTGCAAACATTTTTCCACGATGAAGTCAAGTATAAATGAGTGCAGCATTTTGTTTGTCAGGCTCACAATGTACCGTTTTATTTTAGATATTTTATCTCCTTGTTTAACGTTAGAAGCGACCTCACCAGAGCTGTTTCCGGACCGCTTGGCCCTTCAAGGTCTCCACGTTGAAGTTGTTTGTCCGAGCTGGCATGATGAAGAATGCGATGACGGTCACGTCACTGTGATTAACCTGCAACAGGCAGACCACAGAGGAATATAGGGTTGAATTTTTTAATAATAAAAATTGATTTTATTTGTTTAATGCTTAAAAAAGTTACTTAAGGGCACTTTACATGGTAATTAAGACAGTAAGAGAATCAGTAAAAGCAATAACAAAAGAAAAACAAAACAACTTAAACAGCACTCAGAGAGCGCAGACCTCCGTTAAGGCCAAAAATCCACTCTTCCTTTATATTCAAATCTGCAAGAACAACCTCTATTTATGTGTGGATGTATTTCCAAAACTATGAGATCAAGCTGACAGAGGATCAGAATGACACGTGGTAAACTTCATGGTCAATATTACTGCTTTTTCTTGTAAAGCATAAAGTTTGAACATTTTACTTTAATATTTCTGATGAGATTATTGAAGAAAATTCGCATTTGTATGTAAGTAGGAGTGCAGGTAATTGCATGATGTGTGCATTTACTTTTCCACAGCAACATATTAGTTTGGAAAAAAAAAGAAACAAAAAAACGTCACAATTTTAATGGTTCTTCAATGAAACCACCGTGACAAGGAGTTCTTGTATTTCTACATTTGGCTGTATTTAGTCACGACAGATCTTTACAACCACTGACTGAATTTTAGGATGTATGGCATTTATTATGCCAAGACCAAGTGTCCTATTTTGCAATGTTAATCAAAATAATTTTGATCAACTACAAAATTTAATGGTTTCATCTGTGGCTTATGCGACATCTTCCAACCAGGTTTCATGAATATTAGGCCATTTTTCCATAATACTGTGAAGGTCACAGTGACAAATGAAGAATGGGAGGAACTAAAGGATTACCTAAGATTCACCTTTGTCCCTCTCTCACACACACACACACACACACTCACTCACTTGAATACATGCTTACATCTGTAGACACAGCTAAACAGCGCACACTTACCCTCAGTAGATAGTTGAGTCTGGCTAAAGCTTCCAAAAAGATGTCGGCTCCTTTGTTGGAGAACTCGTACCTTCCAGCAATGAAGAGGAACAAACACTTGTCCAGGTTGAAGTCAAGGTGCCTGATCAAACACACACCAACATCCGTCACAAGCTGGAGGAGCGCAGCATTTACAGTCAACACGTTCTGAAACAAAACTCCTCTGAGTTGGATTTGTCTCTTTCTTATTAGACAGAATTAATTCAATTAAAAAACATGCAACAAGCGAGAAAACTGTGAGCGTCGCATGGTGTCTGACCCGTAGAAGTGTCCTCTGACGAACTCCTGAATTCGATTTTTGCTCTGAGCGTGGAGGTTTTGAAACTCGTGCACGGCTGAGAACTTCTTTACGTTGAGCCCGTTTGGAGTAACAATGTCTGTGGATCATGGGAGAGTTAAAGGGCATTACATGGAAAAAAAAACGTACCCACAGAGACAGATAAATCCATTTAACTTTAGGTAAGTATCTAACTAGATAGATAAATTATTGTATTCCTCAGAATGCTACACTGAGACATTCAGTAAGTAAGCAGTGAGAAAGAGATCTCGTCCCCGCGCATTAAGACCTGCTTGCAGTGACAAATAAGGATAATTCGTTTCTGAATTTCACGCTTCAGTTCACACACCTGGCTTCCTCTTGAGCAGGTGCTCCGCCTCGATGGCTGTGATCTGTGACACAGTGGTGAAGACGTGGGCACAGTGAGCAGCCGCCCGCTCCAAACAGTAGCGGTGGTAGATCTGTCTGTCGCCGGCTTCCTTATCCACATTGAACTGCGGAGAGAGTGAGTACGATTACTTGCTGAATATCTGCCTTATTTTGCCTAAAAAGTATCAACTTGACTGTGAAATGGCTGCCCTCTCTTATTTCTCCTTTATTTTATTACATTCCTGCACACTAAAATGTACACACACACACACACCTCTGCAAGGTTGTTATAGAAGTCCACATTCCCAGCGCACAGGTATCGTCCCAGCAGTGTGGCGTGAGTGGTGAAGATGGTTGCGATCGGCAGCTGTCTGTGTCTACACAACACCAGGCCCAGACCGGCCAACCACTCGTGGAAATGGGCGACGATGTGCGGAGGCTCCTCGCTCTGGGCTGCGTACTGTGATACAGGAGAAAATACGGTCAGTATGGACTACACACGTACAAACCAACGTGCATTCAAACACATCTTATTTTTCATGTCCTCCAAGGTTTTGACATTTCAAACCTTTAGATTATTTGGATATCTATTCTAAGACCTTTTCAAGGGCCTACAGATGATCCATCTTCTATTTGCACGTAAATATAAATTATGCAACCTCTCCTCTTGACACAACAGAGATAAAACATTTTGCCTTTAATCTTCACAGAGATTCTTGTCACTTCTGAGTGTGAACTGCTGACCTCTCCCAGGAGCCAGGCGGTCAGGAAGCCAAACAGCACGGCGTCGTTGGCCTCACGGTCGAACCACGGCACGCCGATGTCACAAAGCTCCCACAGCTCACTCTTCCAGCTGTCCAGAGACCAGGCGGTGAACCCGACATCAATCAGAACAACATACGGACTGCCCTCGATAAGCCACCGCCCGAAATAGACCTGCAGGCAAAATGAAGAAAAGGGTGAGTTATTCTTTTTACCACATAGAGCTGAAAAAATGCATCAGTTTGTTGTCGACTATTAAAGGAGTCACCAACAAATTTTTCATGTGAAAATTTTCTGGTTTCTTTAGGCCATTATGACAGTTAACTGATTTTCTTTGGGATTTGAACAAAAAAGTACATTTTCAGATGTTATCTTGGGCTTTGGGAAACACAAATCAACATTTTTCACTATTTTAAAGACCAAACAAGTAATTTATTTATCCAGAAAACGACTGTTAGTTGCAGCCCTAATGCTAAACACCACTCATGGTTGAGGGCACATTCTTTCCTTTTTTACCATTTTTACTTTGATTCAGTTTCATGAGGAAAGCTGAATGCTTTGTGGTCGATCACTTGGGGAGTCGAGTCATCATTTTACAGTAAGAATAGTATAAACGACTCCAATGTTAAGAAAAATATATATAATTTATAACAGCCACAGAATACATATTTATATTCATTTTAACAGAAGGAGTTGCAGCTGCAGCAGCAACTCCTCTTTTTTATTACATACATTAATCAGCTATTTACGTTAA
>NW_024612652.1:0-3154 GCF_008729295.1 Plectropomus leopardus
TAAACCCACTGTGCGCCAGAGCAGCAGGTCCAGTTGCCTTAAACACTTTGATGGGCAGCTTTTTTTATGTTTAGTGTGAGAAGTCCAAGGATGTGTCAGATTGGTGCCATTGTCTCGCTGCAGACGCACGCCTACAGGTTCCAATAACGCGCCACCCATGCGGCGTGATTTCCATAAACTGTGACCAAAAAAAAGTAATTTATACCACAAGAATGAGACTTTTCTTACAAACACTCTAGAGAAAGTTTGGGATGCTGGCAAAGAGTCAGGCAAATATCACCTATTACTCATGTTACTTAGTACATTTGGGGCTTCACTTGCAAGCACAGCGCTTCGTCACTGCATAACAATCAGATGGCTGAGTGTTGGCAGCGCAACTGATGGAATTTTACTGAAAACAGATTTCATCTTTGAACTTCCAGAGATATTCCTGATCGAAAAGTATCATCCCTGGTTTATAACGCTCTGCTCGCTTCTCTCGGTGTGATCACGCTTCTGGAGGATCGTGGATTAACTTTTTTCTGTTATATCTATCCGGGAAAATACGCAGCACTTTAACAGAATTTGACAATGTAAGTATATGATGAGAGTGTTTTGGTCCAGCAACAACAAAAAAAAAAACAAAAAAAAAGCGGAGGGGGGTTTCTTTTTGAGCAGCAACAAGTTCCTCGAGAACTTGATAGGCAGACACAGGGGCGCTAATAATGTGATATTTGTTTTGTAAAAAAAAAAAAAAAAATCGTCCATGGTAGAAAAATCTAAATGACCAGTTGTGCGTATGCGTAATAGGCCTATGGCCCTTCGCCAAAGAGGGAGTTAACAGTGTATAACACAAACACGTGAATATGGATATGTCTCAGAAGTTTCTATGTGTCTATGATTGTTGCTCGATGCGGATTTAAAGATGTGAGGCAGTGAAGGAGCGATCAGCCAGGAACTGGTATTCCCATAAACTTGGATTGCCGTCGCTTATTTCAATCACGTAAGACCCCTAATGGCGTTGTCCGGGCGAGGGTGTTACGTAGCCTATATCTGTACAAGCTTTTCTGACAAGCCAGGCTTGTTGATATTTGTCTTTACTGTAGAGCCACCAAGGTGTTGCCTAAGAGAGTTTAAGCACGCCGACATTGCAAAGGGTTATTAGATTCATAAGTCAGCGAAGTGGTGGGCGATCTACTGAGCACAGCAGAAGTTCTCATATGATGACTTCAAACAAGACACATTACCTACCAGCATCTGTTGGAGTGAGTGGATATTAGGACACTTCTATCTCCAGGACAGCGTAGGGGAAAATGGTAAGTAGCAATGGAAACACACAGCATATAAAGGATGATTACCAGTAAATAGTCGTGCTTGCCATTTAGTCTGGCAACGCATTGCTGGAAGGGTTGGACTCAGTGGCTGACTTGAGAAACTCAGTATCGAGACCCCATGTCTGATGAGGCTGATGTTGACAAAGCTTGTGTGAAAAAAAGATTGTGTGGCATTTCTTCGGCTCGGGATATGCCGGTACAGTGAGAGAGGTAAGGAAATATTACATTGTGTCTGCGCGCAATGTGTGGATGTGATGTAGGCTGGAGTCTTGGAGGTGCTGTGGCAGTGAGGGCTTTATATTTTATGCATGTATGTATGTTCTTTTTGTGCGGTGCCTTAAAAAAAGCAACATGTGACACTTACCTGTGACACTTGCTATAAGCATGACATTAAGAACAATGGGGCTCAGTATCAGCGTTGCCGGTTGTCATTTGGCGTGAGAGTGCAGCTTTTTTTTTGCACTAAGAGGCGACTGTACACTGAATTGAACCGGCGTTTGTGATATAGGTGTTATTATCTGGAAAGGAAATGTCCGACCAACATGTGATCAAATATTAACAGGGCTGGTTTGGCAATACACGTGACAAGACGCGGGGAAGCAGCAGAGTAAAAAAAAAAAAAAAAAAAAAAAAAAAAAAAAGCAGTTTTAAATGGGCACTCAAACAAAAGTATATAGATATTTTCTTGGCCCCTCATAGTTACCCTGGCTGTGTTATGCTTTCAGCACGTTGGACAGAGGCACCGGAGTCGTGCATGGACTAAACCGCCGAGTGGACGCCAACTCTCTTTCTCTCTTTCCCCAGCCCCCCTTTGCCAAACCTGGGATTGTTTTTTCAACTTTTGGTAAGCTTATTCTGAGGGAGCCTGTGGTCTGTAAACGGAAAATAAACGGGATTTTAAAGAGAGAGAGAAGGGGCGAAAAGCAATTTTCAAAAAAAAAAAAAAAAAAAAAAGAGGGAAAAGGGAAAAAGCGCTTGCCATTTAAAGGAGCTTGTGCTTTAACATGTGTTTTTTTGTTGAAGTTGAAATGTTAGGTTCGTCTGCTCTTTTGCACACCACATTCTCGGTACCTATAAGCCCCCCCACACTGCGTTAAACTTTGGGACATGCAAGTCTTGGTCGCGGAGATCTAACCACGCACATAGTGGTTGTCAGCCCTTGTAAAGGTAAGAGCACAATCCATTGTTTTCATGTCACTCTTTTGTTCCTGTCGTCTTTATTCGGGCTCCTTTTGGCTTTTCTCAAATGAACTTCGGCTTTTAAAAAAACAGCAGGCTGCCTTGGCAGTGTGTGTTTAATTGTGGGGCATCAGTGACCGAAATAACTCCGAAATGAAATCCGATCCAGGTGACCAATATCATCTTTTTTTACCTCTCTAAAATTGAAGTTATATTTGTGGGAGATTGGTGCGTGCACATTCATGCGGGATGTGAGTCATGTGAGGCGTTTAAACTGGGACGCGTTTTCGTGCTCGGGATTTTTTTTTAAACAAGCGCTTTATGAAGCGTTTTTTCGGAGTTTCCGAACACTGCCTGCTGCAACATAATTTGCGTAATCGTTGCGTTGTGCCTAATCATGCTCCCAATATGGGACTTAAGACGCTGCAGTGATCCTTCCAGCCTGCACGAAGTGGAGTACTGATGCTGGTGCATATTATGAAAATGTCAGGGGAAACTATCTATCTATTTATCTATCTATTTGTATGTCTATCTATCTATTTGTCTGTCTATCTATCTGTCTATGCTTATTTTTCTTGTTTGGTCTGCTGCATTCATGTTTTGTCTTGATGTCAAACCCTCTGGATTTTGTTATCGACCAAAAATAGCCCTACTCTTTACCC
>NW_024612653.1:0-2213 GCF_008729295.1 Plectropomus leopardus
GGCCTATTTATTGGGGGGTGGATAAAGACCAGAAGTCCCTTTGTTCGTCTACTGTAAATGGAGAGAAAAAAAGGGCTGAAGTGAATGCATTAAAAAACAATCACATAGACCTTAATGGTCTTGATAGGCAAGACTGAATTCGCATTCTTCACTGTCTGTGCCGCCGCCTATTCTGGACTTTTTCTTTTTTTTCTACACAGAGGATTTCATTTCAATGGGAGCATTGGCCTTGAAATACCATAATGTTGTCACAGTAAAACCAAGTATTACTGCAGCAAGACCCACCATGTGTGAATATAGCTGCCACATCTAATGACAAATCTGACTGTTCGCGCCATTCCATATGACAGGATGTGGGAGTGCTGGTGTGAATGCATCACCCCTCGACAAAAAGCTCTCCGTCAGCCCCTCTGTCCCACAATGAGCTATGGATGTCTTTTTTTTCCATTACAAGAACACCTCGCGCTATAGAACACATTTCAAGTCAGTGTATGAAACTGATTCTGGTCGGTTCGCTGCTGTCAGCTGCGGGGCATCATCCGCCAGTGATCCTGTCCCACTGCCACAGCCACCACATATAAACCTCCCACCATCGCTGACCTGGTTTGAACTAAATTACTCATTTAGCGCTTGATGAGGGTGTAAAATGCTCCCCGACACACAATGTCAAAAACAAATCAAAGTCCAAAAAAGTAATCTCCCTCTCACTGCGCTCCTCTTCTTGAAAAATGTGGTTATTGTGAAAGATGGGTACTTGAGTGAAGCAAAGTGTTCCCTTCGCTCTGCCTGCATCCATTTGGTGATTTTTTTTTTTTTTTTTTTTGGGTGGGGGGGGGGGGGCTGGGGGGGTGCCATGACATCTTTTGTTCTGACAGAGGAGTGTGAGTATTAGAATGGGAGTTGTGTCTGCACAGCACAAAATAGCTGAACTCTCGTCACCTCTGTCTCCACAGACCATGTGCAGATGCCCCATGCTGGTTTAATGGAATCACTTAGTGAAACCGCTCGTGTTCACAAACATAACAACAAGGCCCAAAACTGCATTAAGAAAGTCCAAAAAGTGCAATCTTGACTGCTGTTTCTGAGCCAAGGTTGGCAAATATAATAAAGTGCATGGATGAATAAATAAATTAAATACAAAGAATTCTAAGAAGAGGTTGACTGATTTCTTGGTTTGGCCATCTAATCTGCACCGATAGAAGATTTTACAAACTATCATATCAATGGAACTTGGCTCCAAAAGAGGCTGATGGTTGCACAGCCTCCACCAATCACACAAGATGTGGATCAGTCGGGAAAGCTCACAAGGAAGCAGGTCCGTCCTGCGGTGCGATGATGTCTTATTGTACTGTTCTTCACAAAATCATGAATTGATTCAGCTGGACTGCAACAGATGGTCCAGCATTGTACCGCTATAAGTGCAAGAGCAAAAGTCCATCAACCTGTTACTAAGAGAATTCTGCCACGTCCTGTTTCTAATTAAAAAGCTTTCATTTCAAAAAAGCCTCTAATGTTTCATACAAGGTCCATCCATATACTCAGTTTTGACCTTGTCTTGTTTTCTACGCTTTACGAATCATGAAGAAAGTATTTTGTGTACTATAGAAATACAAAATGACTCCGTGCAAAAGTTGTTTTTTTTAAATGACAGTCAAATGTTTTCAGCCCTGCCAAATAGCATTTAGAAAATAATCAAAAGTAAGAGAAATTACTGACATATTTCATTTTTTTAAGAAACAGAGAAAGTGGTGCAGGAATGAGTCAGCTCCTTCCTCTCAGTTCTCTTATCTCTTAGTCAAAGGGGTTTTTTTGAATGGATTTTTGGATAGATGCCTGAAATAAGGTCCGGTTAAGGTTAACACAAGCTTTCACATTTTGTTCTATGATATAAAATTCATCAGTAGCTAACCAACTTGGGAATTTTGAAGCTTTTATAAAAAGACAGCTACTAACAATGAATTGTTTATAGCCCGGCTTAAGCTTTTTGCTTCTAGCCTTTGCATTTCCTAATTTGTGACGTAACCTTGCTGAACAAAACGTGTAATTATTATAAACTTATGTTTCCGACCAAACTTATTTTCTGCAATAATCCATAATCCCACTGACTTTTTGATGAGGGAACCAGCGCGACACTATCTTCAGCTTCTGCCTACAACAGTCATCCCTGCAGCGCTCCATACTACCCAGTTTTTGCATATATATATATATATATA
>NW_024612654.1:0-2397 GCF_008729295.1 Plectropomus leopardus
TGCTTTGCAGCCCCTAGCTTTGGACTACGAGTCCCAGCTCTCTCTCCCCTCACCACCCCCACTATCTCCAAGCCTGCTCTAACGTAAGCACTCAGGGCTGAATTATACACTACAGTATGTTGCTAGCAGGCTGCCAGGTATTAAAGTACAGACCAGCCATCAAACGGGGCCGAGCTCCGTGTGAAGAAAATAAAAAATTTTTTAAATGCAACTGTCAGAGCGATAAGCAGACATCAGAGGTGGATTCTTTCATTGGCTGCTGACATTTCAGACACACTTAAAACTCCTGACCTAAATTATGACTTATTCCAAACAGTGCAATGCCACTACAACATGCCCTGCGCACGCAGCACACAACTTGCCCCGCACTGAGTGTTCCAACCGCCACTGTCCCGAAAAGTTGTTGCTATTGCTTATACCTTGTCCAATTATTTTTGGTTCCTCCTTCCCCTCGTTCAGTGCCCCCCACACCCTCCTCCTCCTCCTTCTCTAAGTGCTTCCACCTGCCTGAAAAGTTAATGCCTTGAACACATCCTATAAACTTTATCTCAGGATTCCCCAGAGGTAAAGAGCAGCACAGAGGAAGTACTTTAGGAGGATTAAAAAAAAAGAGGAACCTTGACTAGGGACTACTGCTGCGACCCACCTCTCCTCTCCTCTCCGGCCAACCCCCCCACCCTGCTCTCCTTTCTGTCCCCCCTCCCTCATTCCTCCCTCTCTCCTCTCCTCCTCTGCCCTGCTCCCCTGTGGTCGTCAGGCCCAGGGCAGACAGCAAGGGGATGGCAGGGTGCCTTTTAGCTCACCTGCGATGGCCGTGGTGAAGCTTGTTGTGGGTTAGCTCAGCCCTCTCCTCTCCTCCTCTCCCTCTCACTGTTGTGCAGCTTAAAGCCCCGTATGCGCTAACCAAGCAGCAGCAGATCAACTCAATTCCCTTCCTGGTTTCTGGAGGGCAAAGAGGTCCCTCCCTTTCTCTCTCTCTCTCTCTCACTCACTCTCACTCCCTCTCTCTTAAAGAAACAGCATTCCCCCTCCGTCTCCTCTCCCTCCTCCCTGTGTGAAGCAAAAGTAAAGTGGAAATTTATTCGCGCTCAAATGTGGACTCTTGTCAAAAAGTCGTAAACTAAACCAGAGATGACACAAATCATTAACCCATGCCTTCCCACCCTGTGGTTTCACGGTGAACGTCAGCCAGTGTTTCCATGTATGGACACTCTGGTACACGAGGGTACATGAGTTGTAACTCTTGTCAATTCTCACCCGCCTCATCTCTCACTGCTCCTTTCCTTTTTCTATGTGAGCCGAGTCGCACCCACCCATCCTATTGCCTGAGGTCATGGTGTCCCACCCCAAAAGCAAGCCTTGGCACATTCCAGCACATACAGTAGGGGCTGCCAGCAACCCCCTCGATACAACTTTCTGGCTTGGCCCAGTCTCTGCACACAATACCTGCCAAGCTCTAACAGGTGAGGCATCAGAGAAGACATTACCGAGTCGAAAAATGTCTCCGCTGTAGGAAATGGCAAGTTCCCATGTGTAAATTTACAGCTATTGCACTTGATGTTGCGCCACTTCCAACCGCCCACCCGCACACCCCCTCAGTGAGTGCACGCCAGCCATTGTGCCACGAAGTGGGATGGAGCACAAGATGTATTCCACAATTCTGTTGCACCATTAACCATCCCAGCACACCTCTGAAAGCACTTTTTTTAAAAACTTAGTTTATATTTCTGTTTCAACACCTCATACAATTATATTCACAACCTTGCCTTTTTCTTTTTTTGTTTTCTCCACTGCGTCCACAGAAACCATACAACATTTTACATTATGGAATAAAATTTTGAATATTAGGTAAAAAAAAACAAAAATAAACTCACATTAATAATAATAATGATAGTAACAGAAATACAGGGTTCCCACAAACTTTCATGGACGATATTTCAAAACTTTTCCATGACTTTTCAAAGACAAATAACAACATTTCAATTTTGGAAAAGCATGCTTGTCACTGTGTCTGTGGCACTTGATGGCCCCGTAATGATGCTTTCTACGCACATGTACTAAGAAGAGTCCCGCTTTCCATTACAAACGCTCACAAACATCACATTTACACGTAACCTGTCTTAAAGGGGAAGGCTTGGCCAGTATTAGTCATGGAAAATGGGAAAACAGCACAAATTTGCCATTTGTATCAAGCAGCAAATTAGTTGACTTTCATTTCCCTTACTTGACATCACGTCCTTCGATGCAACTACTGTACATTGCAATATCGATGTTGAAATGACCTAACAGGCAGCCCTTACTTGATGCATATTGGAGCTAAGTTATGTCAAAGGCAGACTAACAGAAAATAAATTTGCCTTTACGTTACATTACATGGAAGATTATACACAGAGGGTT
>NW_024612655.1:0-2115 GCF_008729295.1 Plectropomus leopardus
CCTGCCTCACAGCGTTTCATTGTTCTGTGACATATTAATATTTTTACATTGAATGAAAGCGGGGAATGGGACCGTACCTAAATGGTTGAGACTGTTGGTGAGGCCATTGCAGACTTTTATCTCTCCCGTTGAATTACTGGGGTGACATTGCAGAGTTGAATCATGAAAGGACTGAAAAAAACAAAAAAAAAAAACATCAGCCTCTGAATCACTCAACTGAGACTTTTACCACTGACAACATTTCTGGAATCTCATGAAACTCATCATCCATATTGAATTTCCACAGATGTATTCACACCCCATGTTTGATGCAATGAGCTATCGATCAAAACCCAAACCTGTAGCCTTCATTTAATGAGCCAGCCTATACAGTATAATAAGCAAATATAATGCACATTTCCCTCCTCCTATGCCCATGATGCATAGTTATTTTTTTATGATCAAAGGAAGCTATCGATTTTCGAGATTCCATTTGCATTTAATGGGATAGACTTAAAAACAGTTTCCATGGTGCTTTAAACCTTTTCTTACATTGTTGGTCTGTTGTTTTCCCTATTTGAACCTTCACCATGTTGGTACACTTTAATTTCAGTTACCTTATTTAGCATTTATAAGCAGCATAAAATGTTATATAAATGGTTTATAACACACTATTTTGTCGAAAGCAGATATAAGTGTAGTACCTGTGGACGCTCAAAAGTGAAAGGCTGCTTTCAGATAATGAGTGTCTACATATAGCACAATGCAGTGTTAACAATATTCATAGGAGAAGTTAGAATTGCTGACAATTTATGCACATAAACAAAAACAGAACATGTCTTTATATCTGCTTACTTGATAATTGTGTGTATCCTGCTTATACTAAATAGCAGTACTAAAAGTAGGGGGGTGCCAGTGTTTTGTCTTTTCTCTATAGGAATACCTTTGACGATGCATAGTAAATAGGATCTGTCTTTGATGCAGAATATATAATAGCCTGGAAAATGACTGCAGAAATCCTATCTCTTGTTCTTGAAGCCCATTTTGGCAACTCTTTGTGAAAATCATTTTTACATTAAACTTCATTCACACATGATTTACTGGTATTTTTCTTTTTTTTCATCATTTCAGACAATAACCCAATTCTGTAGGTCTATTGAACTGGTGATGCATATAATTGAATTAGTTTTGAACGTCATGGTGAGGTATTTCAACACAGGGATTTCATCATGTCTCTATAGCCGGCACTCTTTCACAGAGCCAAGCTAATATAAATAGTATTGTTTTGCATTACTTGAAGCTGCAAATACTGAACAGAAGGTTTTGAAAATCCAAAACTTAGGCTTAGAAATCTTCACAGTCCCGAAAAAGATGTACACCACAGTGGATTCATCCCACATTGTTCGGTAGCTAACATGCTTATTAATATTTATTCTTCTTTGAACTTGTTGGAAATAAGAGAAACAATCCAAAGTTCAAACTGTACAGACTCCTGGATAAGCACTAATCATACTGTCTGTCTTAGATGTGCTGTACTCCTCCACAAGTTATTTTGGAGCATTATTTGTGCTGTGATATAATACATGTGGTGATATGAGCAGTCAATTATTTTTGTAATAAGATACAAACTCCTATCTCAGCCAATAATTTGAACAGTTTGTTACTTTGTTGTTGTTATTTGTAATGCCATTTACACATGAATATAATAGTTGACTGTAATGAATCAATGCAGTGGATTTAGTGTATGTCAAACATATTAATTAATATCCATCGGTTGAAGTTCAGCATTGATTTTTTTTGTAAATCTCTCACAATGTCACAAGAGCTCCACAACACAATTCCTTTTCACAGCATATCAGTCAGTTAATTCGCTGTGTGTTGCATTACCATTTTCAATTCAGCCAAAGTAAACTTGATAATCAAAGCAATTAAAAACACAATCAGTTGTGTTTCCAAGTGCTGTGTGGAAACTTGGCCTGGCAGCTCTTTGGGATTCTGGACCTTCTCCCCTGATGACCCCTCAAGGTGAACTCTTGTATGGCTGTCTGTCCCATGAATACTAAATATAGCTGAATTAAACATTTTCTCTCTTCTCACTACTATTTAATCAGTTGTCTTACTGAGCTGTCTGTCTGG
>NW_024612656.1:0-1366 GCF_008729295.1 Plectropomus leopardus
ACTACACTGTGGTCAACAAAAAATGAATTGCAGTATGTAAAACACATGGGTCAAAAGTGACACAGGGTTGCAAAAACGTCCATTAATCTCCAATAGGCTGAGTAAAAAATGTATAAAGCATTCATGAGTTTCATTCACAAGTTTTACATAGCATATCATTACTCCTGTGTATCCTCAGATGTCTGCTAGAAATTAGGAGCTGCTTTTGTTTATTTTTATGTGAAACTAAAGACACATTATTTCAAAAATTCCAGCACATTTTGAGAGTTAAATCTGCCACTGTCATTAATCTGTATACGTGTTGTACAAGCACAGAAAGCCTGAGTGCAGCAATGGCTTACAAGGTTGCTATAAACTCCCCCAAAAAGGCAGAGGACATGACCTCAGTGTCCACAAAGGAAGCTACAGCCCTGCCAGTGTTTTCTACTTTCCCTCCTCAGTATTTTTACAATATGAAACCATAAGCGACCCCTTTACATCCCCTCAAATTGTTTCATTTATGTGACTTTTTCCACAGATGGTATTTTTTGGTGAAAATTATATAAATCAACAAGGAGGCTTGAGCAGTGGAGGCATGCCTAGAAACTAATGAACAGAATGCCTATAATTAATAGGTACAAATGTGGGTCTAGATACTGGACTCCCCTGCTGCTCCCTCCTCAGCTCCCTGCAGGTGCCGCTGTGACAGGATGTGTTTGAGAGTGTCCAGCTCCTGAGTCAGCTGCCCTATCCTCATCTGCAGCTTCTGGTTTTCCTCCTGCAGCTGCATGGCCCTCTGCTGGGTCAGCAGGATCCTCCTGCGGGCCTTGTCCCGGCTCTTTCTCACAGCGATGTTGTTCCTCTCACGTCGCTGGCGGTACTCCTCACTATCCTTGCTGATGCTCCTCTTGTTTCCCGGGGCCCGCAGAGTTGGCAGGAGGAAGGAGGAGAAGTCCTGAAGGTCAGAAACACAAGTAAGTTTAAGTTTGAGAGTTGAGTTTGATGTATTTCCTAAACTGCTAATCTATCCACCCTCAAATGAAAGATGGATCTCACACACATGAACACACACCTGCTGAGTGTTGGCGTGGCTCTGGTGGTGGTTTGTGGTCCCTGCGCTGGAGGTGTTGCTGAGACAGGAGGACGTGTACGGCAGGTAAGGCAGTCCCATCATCTGATCGGCCACTCTGTCATCACCGCCCCCTCTCATCAGTCCCTGAGACTGGCTGTACAGTATCATGTCCATCTGAGCCAGCTGATTGGTTGATGTGGTGGGGTTCAAGGTCTGGGTGTGGGCCTGACCCGGGTATGAGCTCACCCACTCCTGGATGACAGAGGACACCCTGGAATCAGACATCTGGGGGAGTTCAGATACAGAAAAAGATTA
>NW_024612657.1:0-1399 GCF_008729295.1 Plectropomus leopardus
TATTTGTGTAAATCCAATTTCCATGCAATATTTTATTTATTTAATTTTTATTTACTTATTTATTATTGAGTTTATTTATTTGCTTTTCGGCAATTAATATATATTAACTTAGCTATAATTTGTTTGGGACAGAATGCATCTAGGTTATACCTTCTCTAAGATCTTCATAACAAATAAATCAAAAATATTTTCCCAAACGTCTTAATTGCTAAAAAAAAAAAAAAAAGTATTTTGTATAATTTTACTTGTTAATATATGCCAATCTGTATGGAACAATGTCCTGTAACGTGTCATTATTTTCCAATGTCTATGAATTTTTAGCCGTCTTGTCATTCTTTTACTTTGTTTAATGACCGTTAACGTAGCTTAGCATGAAAAATCAAAGCCTCTCATCAGTAAATAACTCCATTTGTTTGTGTATCTGTTAATTTACCCCATTTTCTACTAATAACAGTCCATCCTGCAGTCGAGGTCCAACTAGTCCATTTGTTTAGTCTGTTTAAATGTTGGTTTAAAACCTGTATTGTTTAAAGAATGGTTTTCAAGGGATAATGTATAAACAAGGGGAAATAAAAACTACAAAATGTGAACCTCTTATTGAACTGTTTCATGACAATAAATGGTATTGTTTTGTAATCATACAGCGCTCTATTTATAACCAAGAAGTCCCATATATCTCCTGTATACTGTATAATTCTGGCATGACGTTTCAACATTTATAATCAATAGCATTTATCCTAGTCAAAATTGCAATATTACCATTTAGAATGTTATTTATAGATATCAGTGATTCATTCTTAGTTATAAAAATTGTTCCAATATATCTAAAAAATTATTTCTACTAGTCAAAATTCAATTCAAGATGTCTTCAAATCCCTAAAAAGTATGAGTGGCCGTTCTAACATTTAATACAGAGACTGGATATGTATTGCTGATTTCCGTAATTAAGTTCTTCCTAGTCAAAATGAAAATTTCAGAGAGGCACAGTGATATTCTTCTGAGAAATGGCATCACTTTGCCATTCATGTGTATTGGGCTTTTAATTTCATATATTTACGTCATTTTAAATATCCAGAATGGATATTCAGAATGAATATTCTGGATATCTAAAATTAAATTCACACTAGGAATAACTAAAATTTTAGATGTCTACAATCCAGTTGTACTGGTCAGAATTTTAACTATAGATATCCATAATTAATACTAATACTACTAATTACTACTAATATTCAAAATACATTTTGAGTAGTAAAAGTGTCATTATGGATAACCACAATTAGCATTATGTCCAGTAAAAATGCAATTCTATAAATCTACAATTACAATTATGACTTTGACAATGCAATTGTAGATATCCATAAATATATCTGTTGGCATGTAGATATGATGCCATTTTTAC
>NW_024612658.1:0-2667 GCF_008729295.1 Plectropomus leopardus
CTATAAACTTTATCTATAGAACACTTTCATACAAGGAATGCAGCTCAAAGGGCTTTAGAATAAAAGAAGTGCAACAGCAAAAACAAGATTAGACAATCATAAGACGTGGTGATAATCAAGGTATAAGAGTCAAAGTGGAAAGTACAGAGACCAGTTAAAACCGTGCAAATAGCAGAATTGACATAAAATAATAAATACAAGAATTACGTTAATTAAAAGCCAGACTATATAAATAGATTTTCTATTTTCCTATTTTCTTATGCGTATGAGCAGTAGAGGATCTAAGGGCTTCTGAAGGATTATAGAACAACTGAGAGTCTGCAATGTAGGCCAGTCCCAAACCATTAAGAGCTCTGAAAACAATTAAAAGAATCTTAAAATCTATTCTAAGAAATACTAGGAGCCAGTGGAGTAAAGCTAAAACCGGGGTAATGTGCTCAATCTTCCTTGTTTTGGTTAAAAGTCTAGCTGCAACATTCTGAATAAGCTGGATTTTCTCTATTGACTGTTTCAGGAGACCAGTTAAATAAAACTACAATAGTCTAATCGGTTTGAAATAAAAGCATGGATAAGTTTTTCAGCATCTCGGTGGGATAGGAACGGCCGTACCCAGTGTTGCCAGATGCACGATAATTATTGTATTTGCACGATAATTCTGCCCTATGTATGATCGATAATTCCAAAATTGCCATAATGTACGCTAATTTGACCATTGTGACACTCACAATAAGCACTTTAGTTTACATGAGAATTCAGTCCATCTTGTGACATTTAATCAAATAACTGATATAATCAAATAACTGAAGAAGCGCATTTAATATTCTTTGAAATAGCAAAGTCTTTGTTTTGTTTTTGTTTTCTTTTTCAAATTACAGTTAATCGATTAATCACTAGTTAATTTTCACAATAAATTGATAATGGAAAATGCTTAAAATTTGCAAACCTAGTTTTTAGCATTCTAGTTTTTCGATTTGGGATTTGACTTAGACCACAGGAATTACATGTATGAATGTTGAAAATGGGCATTGTTCCCCTTTACTCTGATGACTGCTGGCCACAATCAGCATTTTCTTTGGAAAACTTTGGAAACTGTTTCTAAAAGCTTTACCCAAAAAAAGTGAAAGCACAAACTGCAACATCATGACAATCACCTTGAAGAGTTGGGATATTCTGTTTATCTGTTTGATCAAGTTTTCTTCATCCTGATGCAATCACACACAGGTTCTTTCTCATGTTCATGTGCCCAAAATTTCCAATTACAAGGAGGACAGGGCTTCTAAACACAAATCACATGGAGTCACAGAAAGTCACAGAAAGCTGGTTTTACAGGACCGAGTCACAGCTCATCTTGTCAGGTTCAAGACTTTAGCCGTGTCAAAACCTAACATTACCTGAGAAGGATGTTCTCGTTTGGTGGTCGCTGATTTGTTTGTCAGGGTCTTGTTTGAAATTGCGCTCAGGTTAAAGTGACTGTACAGTTCAGACTGAGATCAGCCATGTGAAGCCGCTAAAAGAAACCGTTTGAAGGCAGAGAATGAAAGAAATCAATCAAACCGCCTTGGGAGAAAAACAACAGGGGGACATGTGTGCATATGCGTATGAGGAAGAACGGATAGTGCACACACTTGCATGTGTGTGACTCATCCGTGGGTGGTAATAGAGCCACCTCAGGGCCACAGCAGCCGTCATTCGTTCACACGCGGCAACAATAACTAGGGCAACCTGACGACACAGGCCCAGATTTATAACCTGTCTCTGAAGGGATGGAGGCTTTTATGAGGGAAATCCATATTCAGCAGATAAACTGTTTGTGTTCCGACAGCTCAGGCTGACATGTGCACAGATCACTGTGTTGAGGACTCTGAATATGTATCAGCCACTGTATGTATCTGTGTGTGTTACTTTAGGTGTACGAGGTGTGATGGCGCTGTGCTTGGAGCCCTGTGTCTCAGGAGGAGAGTCCTCCAGCAGTGAGGTGAGGTTCACTTTGTCTGTGTGATGATCTGATTAGGGGTTCAAGCCTGAAGGGCTGAAAAACTGTTGCTTTTGCTTTTTTCTTGTTTTTGGTATGAGATGGTGCATCATAGACCGCTGAAAATTTCCCCAATCATCAGAAGTTGTGTGCAAATGCAGCTCAAGAAATATGACACCAATTGGCCAGATGAGGACGCTATGATTTAAGCCCAAAATTTTAATTTTGGAAAGGCCACTCCCCTTTCACTCTAAGTCGGATTGACTTAAAAGAACACACACAAATGCAGCCAGGCCACTCTCATTCTGTGCTCGTAAAATAGTGCTACTCTGACAATTTTATTGGCCTAAGTCGCAACGCCAAAAGATACTTTCTGTGTGCGCTTAAAACACTGCCAGATTGCATCAAAAATGTGATAAAAATATAGTATAGCATGTCACAAATAATGTGATATAAAAGTCATAGTTTAGCATTGCTATAAAAACTGTTTTAAAAAAGTCAGAATCTAGTGTAGTGTGTTAATAAAAATGTAATTAAAAATGTAATCTTATAGAATACCATTAAAATGTGATTAAAAAGTCATAGCATGTCATGGTAACTATGAAAAAACCTCATAGTATGTTAATACAATGTGAATCAAAAAGTCACAGTATAGGATGCCATAAAAAAATTATTTAAAAAAGTCATAGTATAGA
>NW_024612659.1:0-3694 GCF_008729295.1 Plectropomus leopardus
AAGCTTTATACTATTAACCCTGTATGGATGCAATGGATATGAAGTAACTGCCATCATTTTTGTATGCCATGACTCAGGTTAAACCCTTTGTAAAACAAACAAATAAATACAAACAAATAAATACACAATGCATCTTGAAAGGCTTTATAAGACTGCTGGTGTTGAAATGGCAGTGATGGTTGATAGTGAATCTGGCTTCCAGTCAGATCCAGCCCTCGCTCCTCCACAGCTTCAGCCATCACCAGATATGGTCACTTTTGACCATATCTGGGTGACGGCCAAAAACAGCCAAATGCCGAACTCGAGGCTTCAAGACCACAATTAACAAACCAATAGGTGACGTCACAGTGGCTACGTCCATTATTTTATAGAGTCTATGACCCAGATGCGGAGGCCCTGAAGAATATGCAGTTAGGGTCAGCTAGTTTTTAGCTAGCTATAAAGTATTGGCTTAAAAGAAAAGAGACTTAGTTAAGGTTAAGGTTAGGGTAATGGGAATGTTATATGTTGTTATTATCTTGTTACTTACAGGGTAAATCAAGACTTCATGTATAATCAATTATAAAGTGGATTATTGTTACATTTGGCCTAATATTTATTCACTACAAGCAGGGTTTAGATAATGTCAGGTTAACGGGTTAATGGGTCTTGTACTATGGGAGGGTGAGGCTTATAAGGGCGTGTCGTGTACGCTACAAAAACTATTATATCCTGGTGTTAAGCTACTTAAAAGTTTGTTATTAAATTACGTGATATTGGAGCTGTCCATAGACTTGCATACTTGCCAATACCCGATATAGCATTTTAGGTAGTGTCAGAGCCATTTCCAATACTATTATTGTTGTCGGAACAACTCTATAAAACAGGCATTTTCTGCTTTTTCTACCAAATTTCCTGTGATGACTGCATGTTTAGCAGCGCTAAAGATGTGGGCTGTGGGCTGATAAACTTCAAAATCAGTGAACTAATTTTGAAATGCTCTGAGTTCATCTGTTTGGCACCAAGAAGCATTCCATGATATGCCAAAAGAAAGGGGCCGCTACAACAAGACTCCTAATCACCACTAGTGGAGGGACCCTTAACAATAAGAAAACAATCAGTAGAATAACAAAAAGGCTTTTAAGCAAAACCAATGCTTGATCCTTTGATTCAGTTATGTACAATAGGCGCTTCAAATGCCCTCTTATCCACAGGGAGGATTCAGCTGCCGTGCTACTAACCGGGGCTCTAATGAGGGGCCACAATTAAGCCCATTTATTCACATTAAGTGTGAACTGTAAGTGGGGCTGCAGTCAGTCGCTGGACCTGGGTGCCTTTGTGTTACAAGAGCCGCTTTTATTCAGCAAACAAAGATGGAAAAAACACAAGCACCTAATGACCAAATCTCACCGTCTCTTCTCAGACATTCGTACACACACGTGTACGCATGCACGCATCGACAAACACACACACACACTCTTCCACCCTCTCTAAAAAACTGACTCAAAGGCTGAGTTGAGTCACTGCTTGACAGAGCGGTGGGGGCGGGGTTAAGACAGACTGACAGTGGGGCTCCATCTCTATCCTCTTATTAACGCTTAACGAGTGCTTTCCTCATGCAATATTCATCTCCACTAATATCATCCAAGCTCTGAGCCGAGCTTGCTACTTATGTAAGGCAATTATGTAAAATATCAGACAAGGCCCATGTTCAGAATCTGACTGGAAGAGAGCTGCAGGACAATGACAGGGAGAAAGACGGGGTATACAAGGGTGACCAGGAAGGTTTTGGACAAACAACAAGAGATGTACAGTTTGTGGAAAGTTGTTAGTTGTGAGTCCTTTACTGTATCTTCCATTATCATCATATTCACATAACATACCTATTTTTTATTTGCACTAACTGTGCAGTAATATTTATAGGCTATATTTCTATATTCCTACAGTAAGATACCACACACAGGTGTGTATTTCAGTTGTCCTGTGCAACTATTAATCATAAACATACAGTATATATATAAGTAAAAGGTGTATATAGCCTACACAGATTTTATGTTTTATGCTATCTTATTTTTTCATTTTTCATTTCATAATATTTTATCCTTTTGTTTTGTTTATCCATTTGTTTTCATATCACTTTGCATTTTTCTCTCTCACGACCTTGCTTTAACGTGAATTTACCCAGTGTGGGATAAATAAAGTCTTACCTTATTTTCTTTCTCTCTTGTGTATTAACTCTGTGTGTCTTATGCAGAGATATGCATTCTGTCTGTCTTATCTGTCTGTGATTTGTATGCACCTGCTGTGAAAAAGAATTTCCTCTTTGAGGTCAAATAAACTATCTATCTATCTATCTTATCTTCGCTTATCTTATCTTGAATGAATGAATGAATGACTTCAACAAATGAATGACTTTTCAAACAAACAAAAAAACATATAAACAAACAAAAGTACAGTATCTTATCTTATCTCCATCTGGCTATAGACATCACCCACATATCCATCCAAGGCAAGCAGTCAGTGTCAATAATGCAAACAGTTTCCTCCTTGTACCACTCCTTGCAGCCAGAGCCGTCTAAGGACTCCTCAAGGTCAGTTAGGGAGAGCAAAGCAGACGCTGATTGTTGTTGCACGAGGGCTCACATGAGCAACACTTGTCCGCTCATCGACAGATAACAAAACACACACAGGAGATGCTCTCTACAAAGCACAACCTCTCCTTCACCATCTCATTTCCTCACACGAACAGAAACCCTAGACTCGCACACAAATAAACAAACATACTCTGATTTACGCACACTTGCACGCACACCCACCCCCCCAGGTCAAGGCCCTATGGGGGTCTGCACAGAAATAGGTCATTTGTCACACATGATGTCCCGGGGCAGGGGATGCATTATAGATGAGCCCAAACAGCATGTCTCAGTGAGCACTCACCACACAGCTAGGGACACAGGAGGGAGCAGCAGGAGGTGGGCAGAGAGGGATGAGAACTCCTCAGGAAGGGGAAACTAGGATGTCGTAAAGTAAGACGAAAATCACTGCTGGCCATGTCTTTGTTTAAAAAAAAAAGCAAAGAAAAGAGGAGAGGACATTCAGCACAGTCTGACCGAAGCTACAACTGCACCTTTCTCAACTTGTCACTCAATAGACATGAATTAATTCTGGGGCTATCTAATTTGTTATTCTCACGTCTGCACCTGACTCTATAGCTAGCCATCTGCCTTGCATATGAGAGGTCCAGAAATCATCCACTCATTAGTCGTATTATGGATTTACCACTTTGTTTGTAGCCACAATTCACACCCAATTATTGCATATTTTGTGTCTTTACCCCCTTTGCTTCAATTCTGTGATTATAAGCCGAGAACGTGGACTCCGAAAGTCTGTCGATCCACGCTCAAAATCGCTTTTATTCGCAAAGACAAAGGCCTGAGGAGCGAAGTTGTTTGCTATGGTTTCAAACAGACCTAAATGGAGAATAAAAGAGAAAGGAAGGGGCTGTGCTGAAGGAGAAGTGAGTGCAAAGTGAGGGGAACGAGAGAGACAAGTCTGCTGTCTCTTGCTGCACCCATCTGTTCTGAAAGTGCAGGTGGAGCCCTATTCACTCCTCTCTGCGTGTGAGTGTGAAGAGGGGGGCAGGAAGAAAGGAAGGGCAGCGAGAAAAAGGGAGTGAAGAGATGGAAGGGCAGGGATGGAAGAGGAAGGGGGGGGT
>NW_024612660.1:0-1497 GCF_008729295.1 Plectropomus leopardus
GTTTTCGGCTGTTTTTGGGACATGTCATTTTTTGACATTTTTTGCCATACTATAGCCTTGCTTTTTTGGTCATTTTTTCGACATGCTGTTTTAAGTTGTTTTTGTCCATTTTTTGCACGTTTTAATGCCATGGCGTGTCTCAGCACGCGATTTCATTCTGTTTTGAGGTGTTTTTAGCTGTTTTTGGGACATGACATTTTTTGAAATTTTTTGCCTTAGTATAGCCTTGCTTTTTTGGTCATTTTTTCAACATGCTGTTTTAAGTGGTTTCGCCATTTTTTGCACGCTATTTTATGCTGTTTGGGGTGTTTTTAGCTGTTTTTGGTACATATCATTTTTGGACATTTTTGCCATACTATAGCCTTGCTTTTTTCATTTTTGCCATACTATAGCCTTGCTTTTTTGGTCATTTATTCGACATGCTGTTTTAAGTTGTTTTGGGGCAATTTTTTTGCACGTTTTAATGCTATGGCGTGTCTCAGCACGCTATTTTATGCTGTTTTGAGGTGTTTTTAGCTGTTTTTTGGACATGTCATTTTTTTGACATTTTTGCCATACTATAGCCTTGCTTTTTTGGTCATTTTTTTCGACATGCTGTTTTAAGTTGTTTTTTGGCTATTTTTTTTCATGTTTTTAATGCTATGGCGTGTCTCAGCACGCTATTTTATGCTGTTCTGACATGTTTTCTGGGGCTGTTTTTGGGACAATCATTTTTGACATTTTTGCCATACTATAGCCTTGCTTTTTTGGTCATTTTTTCAACATGTTGTTTTAATTTGTTTTTTTTTTGCCATTTTTTAACGTTTTAATGCTATGGCTGTCTCAGCGAGCTACTTTATGGTGTTCTGACACGTTTTCAGATGTTTTTGGGACATGTCATTTTTTAAAATTTTTGCCTTGCTATAGCCTTGCCTTTCAGTTCATTTTTTCGACATGCTGTTTTAAGTTGTTTTTGGCCATTTTTGCACGTTTTAATGCTATAGTGTGTCTCAGCACGCTATTTTATGCTGTTTTGAGGTGTTTTTAGCTGTTTTTGGGACATGTCATTTTTTGACATTTTTGCCATACTATAGCCTTGCTTTTTTGGTCATTTTTTCAACATGCTGTTTTAATTTGTCTTTGGCCATTTTTTTAACGTTTTAATGCTATGGCATGTCTCAGCACGCTATTTTATGCTGTTTTGAGGTGTTTTTAGCTGTTTTTGGGACATGTCATTTTTTAAATTTTTTGCCATACTATAGCCTTGCTTTTTTGGTCATTTTTTCAACATGCTGTTTTAAGCTGTTTTTGGCCATTTTTGCACGTTTTAATGCTATGGCGTGTCTCAGCATGCTATTTTATGCTGTTTTGAGGTGTTTTTAGCTGTTTTTGGGACATGTCATTTTTTGACATTTTTTGCCATACTATGCCATACTTTGCCTTGCTTTTTTGGTCATTTTTTCGACATGCTGTTTTAAGTTGTTTTTGTCCATTTTTTGCACGTTTTAATGCCATGGC
>NW_024612661.1:0-1725 GCF_008729295.1 Plectropomus leopardus
CTTTTTTTAAAAAACAACTATTTTTCATTTATTTATTTATATTTTATTTTATTTAATAATTTTTCAGGTAATTTTCTTGAAATTTCGACTTATTTCTTGTTAATTTTGTGGTCATTTCTTCTTTTGTTGCTCATTGCCTTCTTGCCATGTTTTTAAAAGAAAAAAAATCAAATTTGCTCAGGATTCAAAGGGTTAATGTATTAAACGGCTCTACAGTTCATCCTCTCTTTGCTGTAACTGTTTTACAAATTTGTTCAAATGCTCATCCGAGTACCATTTTTAAGATATTATCTATAAAACGTTAAAATGATTCTTGGCTGATAACGTTGTAGGTTCTTCTCTCACATTTTTCTGTTGAGTGTGAAAACTATAAGTTATCTATAATCTATAATTTATACATAAATTTGCAGAGGTAGTACTCACAATCTAAATCTAGAATAGATCCAGCTGAGCCACATCTGCCACCTCTGCTCGTGTTTCTGCGTGTGTTCGTCTTCATACGTGTGTTTTACGTGGAGACGGACCTGCTCCTGTTTCTCTCGGCCTCTGCCTTCTCCTCCTCGGTGACGGCCCACGGCTGGATCTTCCCGCTGCCAAATACTGCGAAGACGAGAGCGCCGCAAATGTTGATCCCACCTGCCACCCAGAACACCTTTCTCCAGCCCGCCAGGGAGTGCTGACCACCACAGAAGAAGAAGAAGACGCAGTGAGCCATCGTGTGTAGCATGTGTTGTGTACTTCCTGTTAATATGTGGATGTGTGTGAAAATGATTGAAGATTGAAGGTGAGAGCAGCTCGTTTTAATTGATGAAGTACGACTTTTGTTTTTAGACAATTATTCTTGGTTTGAAGATCCGGGAATAACGCAGAGTGGTTTCTTTATCCTGTTTATTATGTTTATAATGTTTATTATATTTTCGGGATTTTTTTTGTTTATTTTTTTTTAAGGATGAGTTTATTTGTTCTTGTTAAAAAAACGATTTGCATTATTACAACTTTGATAATTATCTTTAATAGTATATTTTAGAATAGATTTTAAGATTCTTTTAATTGTTTTTAAAGCGGCCTGCATTGCAGACTCTATCATTTTATAATCCCTAACGAGCTCTTCGATCCTCGACTGCTGGGTTTTTAAAAACACACAATCATACCCACAAGAAAACAGGCAGAGCAGCTTTTGTTAACTACACTCCAAAACTATGGAACAACCTTCCACAAGCCATAAAGAAGCGGCTCTGCGAACACAAACGACAGCTGAAAACCTATTTGTTTATTCTGGCTTTGAATTAATTGAACTTTTTACTTTGACTTTTATATTTTTTTCTCACTACATGCCTTATGACTGTTTATCCTTGTTTTTTTCTGTTGCACCTGTACACTTTGAGCTGCATTCCTTTAATGAAAAGTGCTCTATAAATGAAGTTTCTTATTATTATTATAATTAGGCATTTCAGGGCTGTAATCCAAAATCTAACTGTAAGGTACATTCTTTAATCAGCAGTCCTGTCACGTCAGATGTGCAACCTCAGTCTGGATGTCACCCCTTGCAAAAAAACCAACAAAAACTATGTGCATTGATGCTAAAAGATATTACTTGCAGATAAGCGTGTTTGTGTAATAGAAGACTTACATCCTCAGTAAAGTATCCTGCAGCGATGGGTGCCAGGACTCCAGGGATGGTCCCAAACGTGTTAGTGATTCCCAAGAGGAATCCTGCGTACCTAA
>NW_024612662.1:0-1959 GCF_008729295.1 Plectropomus leopardus
ACAAGCGGTTACAGAAAATGACTGACTGACAACGTACTGTATAACTCCTTAAACCGAGTGTCTAACACTCTGAGCCAATAGACTGACACTTGGACTTAATTCCCCCATCTTAAATTATAATTTTATAATTTATTTCATACTTCATATTTCATTTCATATTACAACTGTGCAATATTTAAGGTGCAATATTCCTTTATACACTGTCTTAACTGCAATAATTGGTGTGATAATTCAACTACAGCAATCCTCTGTGCAACTAATCAGATTTAACATGTTACACATATTGTATGTATTCTTATTGTTCTTCTTGCTGATGTACATAACTATTGTATATTGAAGCATCATACACATTTTATACTTCTACTTTTACATACTAGTTTTATACATTGTAATGTAGCATAAGGAACATACTAGTTTAATATCTTTACACATTAAGTAAATTATACATTTTAATAATTTTGAATATTCATATACTAGATATACTTACCATGATTCTATTTTATATTTTTACACACTTTACACAGCCAGCACAAAATTGATTTTTATCATTTTAAATATTCCCATGCTAGTGCTAATTGTTGCCTATTATTACTGTATCTATATTTTATATTTTTACACACTTTATACATTCAATACATAATACATTTTTTTATAATTTAAGTATTCACATAATAGAGCTTATTGTTACTTATTAATACTGTATTTATATTTTTACACACTTTACACACTTAGCACATTACACATATTAATAATATACACATATATATACATATACATTTTTATATTTACACAGTCATGCTAATTGTTACTAATTGTTACTGTGTTTACATTTTTACAGTTTACACACAGCACATTATACGTTATTAATAATTTTAAATATCCACATACTAATGCCAATTGTTACTTATTTCTTCTGTATTTCTATTTTATATTTGTGCATACTTTGTGCTAGTACTTATTTCTACTTTCTGTAGTTCTCTATGCTAAATATCAAAGCGACTGTAACGAACAATTTATCAATAAAGTGATTGTGATGAGGCACAGACCAGGCAATGCTTATGAGTTAAAGTGGCCCTATTATATATATTTTAAGAAATAAACAAAACACTTTCTGTCGGTATCTAAATGAATATTTGAGTCTCTGGTGTTCCTGCTAACACAAACTGTGAAATAAGACTGAAATTATGCTGGAGAATTAACCATCAGCTACCTATAAACTCCCTACCATTAACGTTAGCATTGTTACAAACAAACATAAGGTTAGCTTGTGTGTTTCACATAAATGATGTAACGTTAATCAACCGTCAGCCCGTTTCCTGAGATAATGTTAAAAACACAATGCAGAGGAACTCACCTTAGCTTAGAGAGCTAACTAACGTAACTCCACGTCAAACCGGTTTAATGTCGATAAACTTTAGTCTCACTTACATATGTCTTCTGGCGGAGTTACTGAGCCTGTTCAGTGTGTGTCAGTGATGCAATAGCTAATGAAAAGGTAGCTCAGGGCTACTCCGAAGCACATCATTGCCTGTAGGGTAAAATTAGCTGACTGGAAACATATCCTCTGTAACACAGTATGTCCCGATGCGTTATTTACTGACTACATGTCCTCACAATACCTCTCCAGGCTTCCTTTCCGTCTTCTTCATCGCATGATGTGTCTTCAGTTGGCTAAGCTGTTCTGCTGCCCTCACCCGGAAATGAAGCGCTCCGAAAGCAAGCAACTAAAACAAGTCTGACCGGCCACTATTTAATTACTGTCTCATGCCTCCTTCATCACGTACACGAGGTCCATCAAAGTGAGGCAGGGTTATTTCGGACACATTTTAGTGGAAAACTAGGCTACCTAAACCTCTGAATACTACCTCAAATGTTGTAAAATAACAACCATTGCAAAAAAAAATTACACGATTATAGACCGTATAATATGTTGATAAAATGCATCAATTTATTAAAAAA
>NW_024612663.1:0-1362 GCF_008729295.1 Plectropomus leopardus
TTGTATATTCCTGTAGCCTAATTTTAAACAGTATATTTTTGCTTGGATATTTTTTTTCTTTCTTTTTAAAGCTAAATTTGAGGTCATTTTTTGTCACATTTTACTGTTTTTTGTTGTTTTTTTGCAGTTTGCATTTCATACTAAGTTGCTGATTGCCTTTTCTTTCCATGTTTTTTTGAAGAAATCAAACCAATTTGCCCACGTTTCAAAGGTTGAAATGACGTGTGAGCGGTGTCTGAATGAAGCACGAAAAGTGACGTTGATCCAGGATTCTGGTCTCAGTCACATCTAACTACCAACATCTTCTCAGATGGGGGTCCGTCACTTCATGTTTGTCACTTCAGGGCTCCTTAACGTGAAAAAGGTTGAGAAATTGGTCTTTCCTGTGGTGCCCACCTTTGGACAAACTTTACAGTTACTTTACAGTTCACTTTATTTGACAGTTTCTTCTAAATTTTTAAATTTCAACACAATAAGCTTCACTCGTCTCTGCTGTCTGACATCCTGTTAGAACTGTTGTCTCTGAAAAGCTAAAAAGTGCGTCTGTTCTTTAATATCATTAATTCCTGGTTTAATGACAGTGTTGACCCGTCTTCAGCCTCTGATAAACCAACGTGCAGCTATTGTTTGCTGGCCTGCATCTGAGCATCAGACGTCTTATTGTTTGTTGGCTGCAGAGGAAACACAACAGTTGGATTAACTGTCTTCAAACTTTGTTGTTTTTATGATTGCGGCCGGCTGTCGGTGCAGAGTTCACCGTCAGGAGTTTAATGGAGATAATGTGTGTTTCCTGCGTCAGCGACACGTTTAATTTATCCCTCTAAAAGCTGTAGACTAAATTACAACCCTTCAAATAAATATCATAACATATATGAATATAAATACAGAGTGAAATAATATTTTCATCTTTTAAATTGTGTTTGCAAATAAATATTGGACTTAAGAGGAAAATGAATTTAAAAAATAAGAAAGCTGATTTATTTTAAACCCTTTGAAACTTGAGCAAATCGCCTGGATTTCTCTCAAAAACTTGCAAATGTGTGTGACCCAAAAATTAGCTGAAAAAAAAGATTTTAATTTCAGATCATTTTCTTGTACTTTTTACAAATTTCAGGGTCATTTATTCTCTTGTTGCTCTTTGCCTTCTTCCAATATTTTTGAAAAAAGATTTCAAAGGGTTAATCCTCATGCAAACGAATCACTCTACATTTTAAGTGGACTTTAGCTTGTTAACCCTTTGAACCCTGAGCAAATCGGCTTGATTTTTCACAAAAACATTGAAAATAGGCAATGGTAAGAAATTACCCAAAAACCAAGAGGAAATTAGTGAAAAATTTACAAGAAAATCACCTGAAAATAGCA
>NW_024612664.1:0-1943 GCF_008729295.1 Plectropomus leopardus
AACCAAAGAATCTTAAACCACAATAATATCAAGTAAAATTTATTAAACCTGAGTTTAGCCAACACCATACAGCTGCAGCAGAACTGAAACACAGCCAACAGCACCACCTAGTGCATTTAGTGAGTCATTACAGCCAAACAGAGCTTTTTTTATTGGTAATTTGTTAATAATATCTTTATTAATATAGCTCCCATCAAAGCAACTGTTACACAGTGTTTAACACTCCAAACACGTTAAAGAAAAGGATGTAACAATCAAATACAAATTCACAGTCAACAAATATCAACCATAATAACAGATATATAGCACGCCTATATAATAACAGATGCTCTTTTGGATGACTACAGCAGCTGAAAGCGAGAAAATGCATGGACAGTATAACAAATACAGTGTATTATTTAAAGTCTAGCAAACAACAATAAGTTATTTAGCAAAAAGTAAAACTTTTATTTCCAGCCCAAAAATATATTAAAGTAGAAGTACCATGAAGTAAGTACAGAATAAGTAAACAGCACTATGGAAACATGTAACGCTACGCCATTTTAGAGGAAAGAAGCAATAAATTATACTTATAATTCTTATACTATTATAATTAGGGTACAGTACAGAGAAACAAAGCAGTTACCTCATAACCTTATATAAACTGCCTTACCACCCAAAACATTAGTAGTAATAGTTTTTCTATCTAATTTTATTTCATAAAAACATGTAGTCCAAAGTGCTTCGCAAAGCAAAATTGACACAACACAAAAATAAAAACATATTTAAAAAACAAGAAAAACAATAATATACACAATTTCGCAGGACCAAAACTTACAATTAAACAATAAAATGTTAAAAATCTACGGATAATCTACTTTCAAATGAATTAAATAAAATAATTAGATTAAAAGTAAAATAATAATAGCAATACGAAGAATAAAAAGAAAGAAAGGAAGACAGACGTGAAATCTTTGACAGAAATATTTTCAGATTACATTATCGTGCAAGCGGAACCATAGCTGTTAGCTCCTTGCAGCCCGCACTGTCGGAGATTTTAACCGCTGCACCAGTGATGTAACTTTCGTTTCCTGATCGGTAAAGGGTCACACACATGACTACAGAGTTTATAGAGACTCTAGTTTATCAAGCTAAACCTTCTTTTGTACCGTCCCTGGAATAAATAGAAATGATGTTGCGGACGCTGTGTCGGACCGGCGGATTGCTGCTGCAGGTAAATTAAAGCTTTACGATCATACCGGCGTTAGCACGCGCAAACCTCCGGTGAGTTGTTCCTCAGCCGCTGGTGTCATTCAGCGAGCATCAGGGTGTTAATAACACACCAAATGTCACTCTTCATCGGGATAGAAGTACCTCTGAGTCCGTAACAAGTTAACCTGAGAGACACCTGTTTTCCTCTAACACTGACTGACATGCTGACCATTCATTCTGAGTAAAACATGAAACCTACTATTATGAAAGTGGTTTCCTGTCTATGTAGTGCATGACATAAAATATGCAAGAATACACTCATATATAATGTATTTTAAGATAAATAAGTCGTGAAGAAAAAAAAAATCGAAACATTGCTATATTTTAACTGAGCTTATTTAGTTTTCTTGCTTAACTAAATAAAAAATGAATAGTGGTTTTGTATATTTTTAATGTATTTTTCTGCATATTGTAGTTCATACCCCAAAATATCTGGTATGCAACAAGCCAAGTCATTATAAGCTGTAATGTGTGTGTAATGCTGCGTAATTGTTAGGGGCATTCTCTACAGTTTTCTAACTTTTATGTAAATTGAACAATCAATTCAACCATAAAAACTAAATTATAAAAATAATTATTGTTTTTAACCTTATCTATTTTCATTACAGGTGGCAATAGTACAAGAAGGATTTTGATTTAAATAAAGCATGTTTTAAAGATAGATAAATCTGAAATTCATTGTCCAAGCTAAA
>NW_024612665.1:0-1100 GCF_008729295.1 Plectropomus leopardus
TTTATTTTTTTTTTTTTTTTGTTTCTTTTTTCTTATCTTATGGTACTTTTATTTATTATTTTAATTGATACTTGATTGATTCATTGGTAAATTGATTTTTATTATCTGTGATTTCTTCTGTCAATGTAGTTGTATTTTTGTATTACCATTAATTTATTTTTTTTCCGCTAATTTATTTTATTGATTATTGACTATTATTACTATTAATTTTTATCACTGTTTGTTTCTGTTGGAATGTAACCGTATGTTGTCTTGACTAGCTCGTCACCTAGACGTCAGCTAATGGGGATCCTTATAATGAACAAATAAACGAATAAACAAAAAACAAGACAAGACAACCGAAAGACGTGTGGTGATAAACAAGATGCAAGAATACAGAATACAGAGACAGTACAGCAAAAACAGTTCAAACAAGAAAAGTGATGTAAAATAATAAATTACAAGAGTTACATTAAATAAAAGCAAGACTAAATAAATAAAAATGTTCAGAGCCATAAATTGCTGAATAAAGCAGTTACACGCTGAATGATCTATATCTTCCAGTGTTCTTGTAGCAGAGGGGCCGATAACTGCAGTAACTGATGCAAAAATGCAAAAAAAGCTCAAAAGTAAATGCCAAATTTTAAGCATATAGTGTTTGATTTGTCCACTCTGAGCTACTGTAGGTGCAGCATGGCGACCTCCGTGGACGAGGACCCGCTTCGTATATGAAGATGTGAACGGCTCATTGTAAGGTCATAAAAACACATCAGCTCTTATTATGAGGCGATAATGTAAGAAAACATACTTGTTTATCTAATATTTCCCTAAATTCCTGCGCATGGCAGCGTTCACAGTTTAAAATGAGTTTCTCTGCACAAACATCTGTGAACAAGGAACAAAATGAAAGCAGGAAAAGGGGGATTTTTGTTTGAGTGGAGGAGGAAGAAGCTTTACATCCAAATCTATAATCCTGCCCGTCTGCGGCCTCTCCTCGCCGCAGGGAGTCTCCTGGAGTTTCAGAGCGTCTGACTTCAATCGGAGGAACTCCAGTGAGTCGTTTCACAGAAATACAAAGGAGTTCCTGAAACTGTGCCTCACCTTTAACGGAGGACTACTGA
>NW_024612666.1:0-3839 GCF_008729295.1 Plectropomus leopardus
GCGCGTGGAGCCCAGGATTTTTTTCTTGTAGGAGTGGAGCCTTGCCCTGAAAAAAGTAAAAGTCGTGGCTTGTAAATGTGAGGGTTTTTGGGGGGTGGGGAGTTTTTTTTCTTTTCTTTAAGTTTTTTTTCTGCATTGGTTATTTTTACTGTTAATACTTAAAGTACACTATCCTGAAAGTACTTACTTTAACATAAGTAACATTGTCAATGCAGGACTTTTACTTGTAACAGAGTATTTTTACAGTGTGGTAATAGTACTTTTACTTAAGTAAATGATCTGAATACTTCATCCACCACTTTCGTAAGAGATGTTTTATTTTAACCAATCAGAGGAGAGGATGACACCGCCATCACTCACCTTGCAGTTTGCGGCGGTGGAAGCGCGGCGAGCCCAGGAGGTTGTTCTTGAACGAGTTGAGCCTCGTCCTCCAGTGGGCGGAGCTGGAGGCGGCCAGACCGCCGCTGCCGCCCGGGCTGGAGGGCGGCGTCAGCGACAGCGAGGCCCCGCCCGCTCCGTCCGCTCTGGAGGAAGAAGACGAGGAAGAAGAGGAGGGAGGGGTGGTGGAGGAAGGGTGCTGGATTTGGTGCACGGGCGTGCCCAGCGGGGTGGGCAGCGGCGAGCCCTGCGGCGTGACCTGCGACACAGGAGGGGGAGTGGAGGAGGAGGAGTTAGAGGACGAGTGGACGTTCTTGGACTTGAAGACGGATGGAGACGGGAAGTTGAAGAAGCGTGGGATGGGGGAGAGGAGCGGGGACGGGGACGGGGAGGGAGAGCGAGGAGTCTGGAGGGGGAGGGACTTCATGGAGTGGAGCTGGGGACGCTCCGTGGGGCCCTTGGAGGGCAGGGTCTGTGTTTTGGGGTCGGGAGCCGGGCGGGTGGGCCGAGAGGTGGTGCCGCTTCCTGGTTTGGGGTCTTTGGAGGAGGAAGCGGAGGTGACCTCTGATTGGCTGAAAGTGAAGACCGGGCTCTGATGGACAGACAGAGAGAGATGGGACAGAGGGACAGAGGGACAGAGGGACGGACAGATGAGAGAAAGCAATGGTCATGACTTATGGTTAATGGACTGTTGAACAAGACTCGATCAGACGGAGGACGGACCTTTAACGCAGCTCTCTGTGTGTGTTTTAACTTTTTGTGTCCATGTCTACGGAGGACCAAAAGTGCCACAGTAAAAAATAAATAAATAGATCGATGACTCAATAAATAAATAATTAAAACAATAAAGAAATGTAGAAATTAAAGTCTTAACTGTCTCAAAAATAGGCAGGTTTCTTTTGAAAATAAATGAATATGTGAAGACATAGAAAAAGAAAAAAGAAAGTAGAAGTCTCAATTATCTAAAAAATAAGCTGTTTTTTAAAAATAAATAAATATAGGCAGAAATATCAAAATAAATAATAACAACATTTAGAAGTAAAGGTCTCAATTGTACAATAAATGAGCAGGTTTCTTTTGAAAACAAGTAGTAAAATATATATAAACCACTTAATAAATAACTGAAATAATGAAGAAAGAAATTTAAAAATCTAAATTTTAAAGTCTCAATTATCTTAAAAAAGCAGATTTCTTTTGGAAATTAATATCTGAAGAAATATAAATACAAATAAATAACTGACTCAATAAATACATAATTGAAATAATAAAGACAACATTTTAGAAATGAAGGTCTCAATTGTGTAACAAATGAGCAGGTTTCTTTTGAAAATAAATAAATATGTGCAGTAATATAATTGGATCAAAAACTCAATAAATATTAATGATAAAGAAAAAAATGGAAATAAAAGTCCCACTTGACAAATAAATAAGCAGCTTTCTTTTGAAAATAAACATGTGCACCAATATAAAAATAAATACATTTATTGATTTGACAAAGTATTTTTTTCTGTATAAATATATTTTCATATTTAATTATTTCCAAATTGATTTCTTTTACATTTATTTCTCATTGCATTAATTTCCCTATTTATTTATTTATGTCTATATGCCGCTGATGATGTGTTGTTGAGTCATTTATTTATTTATTTTGTTATGGCAGATTTGGTCCTCCATACATGTGAGCATGTGCACACAGACGTCTGTACGAGGCAGCGCGATGCATCTATGAAATGAAAATGACGGAGAATGTGACAGTATGATGAACAGGCAGCGACAGTCTGAGCAACAAAGAAACAGCATCACAGGAAATTTGTTTTCATTTTTTTGTTACTGATGGCATAAACTGATATTTATGTACTGAAGCAGCTGATAGTGAATATATACAATATGTTTTGCTACACAATATACTGTATGTTTATAGGAAAAACTCCAAACACAGACATATAAAACAGCTTTCAGTCTGCAACACACACCACTGCAGCGAGATAACAAAGTCTGATAAAATGCAGCTAATAAACTAACAAGATGTTGCCTTCAGGAACCTGAACAAACATCTGGGAAACTGGGAGAAACCGCAAACCTCGGTGTAAAAATGTTCAAAACAGTTTATAAAGCCAAACACAGGACCAGACTGGCGTAATGAATTTTTACCACTTGGTTTTACATTAGATGCAACATCTGCATAAAACATCGTGTCCCAACAGAAAACGAGCGTCCAGTAACATCGGAGCTCTGAATTCATTAAATATGTACCTCTGCTATATCATGTAAACAAACCACGTAGCTATCAGCTGTGCACTCGAGATCAGCCCGGAGACGCAAAGACCTCAGAGTTGTTGAGTATTTAAAATCCTTCTAAGAGATCAATTATTCATGGAAATATTTCTCACCCTGTTTCTGCAAAATCCAATATCTGTCGTTGTTTTAATCAACAGATGCTAAAAATTAATAATGTGCGCACATTAATGCAGCTTTTAGTGCCAATCCCCCGCTCTCAATAGTGTAATCGTTTAGTCAGATTATGGGATGTAAAGTACAGGACAGCACATTTCACAGAGCAGGCACAGGGACATTAACAGAGGTGACATTATACTGGAGAAAGCAGGTACCTGAGGTGTAACTTTAAAATTTCATGAGGTCTTTCAACATAAAGATGACTGCAAAGAACAGCATCAAAACAGAGCTTGTTGATCAAAAAAAAGTGCCAGCGGATGATCCCCCACACCCCCGACAGAGGTCTTAAAATCCTAGAAATGTCCTAAACCTTTAAAAAATGCCCTAAAATCTTAGAAACATCCTAAAATCCCAGAAATTTCCTAAAAACCTAGATATGCTCTAAAAATGTCCCAAATTCCTAGAAATGTCCTTAAATCAGAGAAACATCCTAAAATCCGACAAATGTTCTAAAACCCTAAAAATGTACAAAAAATCCTAAAAATGTCCTCAAATCCTAGAAGCAAGTATGAGGCTGCTGCGACGGGCCCCTGGCCCCCTGCCATTTTTGCAGAAGTGGCCACATTGAGTCTCCCTGACTCAGACTTGTTTTTCAGTATGATGGTGAAAACTAAGTCAGCTTGGAAACAACAAAAACCACAGCTGAAGCGAGTCGAGCGGAGTGAAGGTCTTACCCTGGGACTGCTGAAAGGACTGGAGGACAGACCTGTGGACGCTCCGCTAACTGAACGAGACCTTTGGAAGACATCGACAAAAAACAGCAGAGACACTGAGGTGAACGACATGTTCAGATGCAAAAGTCAAGAGATATTCTGAAATTCATTATCCTAATTTGCTCTGAGGTTTAGTTTTTAACTCTTTGAAACCTGGGCTAATTGGCTTGATTTCTTTCAAAGAAGACGAGGATGAAATGTTGTTAGAAATGCAAGAAAATTACCTAAGAATTAGAGGGGAAAAAAAATCTGACATCAAAAAATAGGAAAGTAAAAAAGAAAATTCTCTTTAAA
>NW_024612667.1:0-3131 GCF_008729295.1 Plectropomus leopardus
GATTCAAACAATGGAAGTTCAGGGTGTGTCCGATCAGTTGTCAGGGAGCTGATGAGTGTTGAATCTATGGAAACTGTATGTGCTAACAAGTGTCGCACAATGTGTAAATATTGGATGATAACCAACGAAAAAAAGCACGAGTGCATCCTGCTCCCCATCAGGTAAGGGCAGGACGGTGCGGCTGAACAATAACGTAAAACCTGAAAGCCAGAAACTAAAGGAGACACATAAAACTACTAAAGCAACTTTGCTAGATACAAGCTGTCATCCAATCCACAATCTCCACCAGCTACGCAGTCATGTAGGAGTTGTCTTCATGTGGTATCTCTTTTGTGGCCCTGACATGTAGGCCTACATTTTTGAGGAGGTGGATGTAAGTTGTGTCAGTACCTCCGGCGGAGCCTCAGAGCCCCCCAGACACTGAAGCAGAGGAGTAAATCCAGCTTTAGTCCTGCCTGGAAGAAGCAGGAGCCACCGGTGCCAGATAGCTGAAATATTTAGCATAGTTCCCATGCTTAGTGTCGTGGATGATTGACTCACTTGCTGATCTGCTTTTGAATAGATTAAGTAATGGTGGCAAAACTAAAAACTCATCAAAGAAATCAGATAGAGCCATGGGTAAAGTTCACATGTAGTTCAGGTTTTGGAAAGGACACACACCATTGTCGGCTCTGACGACAGCCCCGACAGGTGCTCTTTGGTGAGGCAGCTGAAAGTACAAAAAAAACAAGATCCAGCAAGTCTCATATTGATGCAGACAGCCAGTGCCTTGGTTTTTTTCCATGATCGTCTGCATTAATTTGAGACTTCCCGGATCTTGTTTGTTGTATATTCATTTTATAAAGATGTGTGACTTGTAGGACAGAAATAAAACTAATATTCACCTGCATGTTGACAGAGTCATTCATCACCAAACATGTTGCATTGAAGTATTCATAGCTGCCACACTGAATGATTTATTTTTCATGCTTAGAGCAGTTAATATAATCATCGAGTAGAACACTTGTTACATTTTCTGCGGTTGTGCAAAGCTCCTCGTGTTTTATTCAGTTTCACTTTTTGTCCTCAGGAGATTAAATTATAACTGGTTCCTATGTCCCAGTATAGAAATGAAATATTTACTCTGGATAAAGTTTCTCTTGACTTTTCAATGTGACTTTCGATCTTTGATCTGAGATTTTGACCTTAGAGAGAGGGACATTTCAGAAGTTGACATGTCCTATCTGCCTTTTAATGGCTGTTTGGAATCCCCTTCATCTGTATTTGTCCAGATCCACATTATTGGTAAACATTTTAATGTGCCATGATTAGCAGTTTTATTTCTCAAATAGTCTTGTGGCAAACACTCTACAATTAGATGTGATGAGAAAGAAAAATAAGGAAGTTTGTTCACTTCCAGTTTTATTAGAATTTATGTAGAATTGGTGAAAATCAGTATTAAGGCACCTAAAGCAGACAACATGTTATATATTTATCTGGTAGTTGGTTAAGGGCAGTGAATAAAAATTCTTTTCATTTTTGGATTATATGAATATTATAATTTTTTTAGGTGTTCACCTGTCTAATTTTGTCCAACCAACAAACCAAGACCAGAAGATATTCAACTTAAAATACAGAAAACAGAGATAAGTAGTGAATTCTCACATTTGAGAAACTGCAAACAGACAATTTTTGGTGCTGCGACCAAAGCTTTTTTTCACTCAAAGGTGAGCCCGTTTGCCTTTTTTCTGGCTATAATTAAAAACGCCTGATCTACCTCTGAAAACATCCTGGTTGACTCAATGTTTTAAACTGAAACGTACACTTCTTTTTAGACTGACTGATATGTTTTCATTTTCAGTGTTTGCCTGCAGACACGCTGGCCGTTTACAGCATCAGCGAGCAGTCGCGGCTGGATGGGCAGGGCTTACGGGAGCTCTGCCCCACCATGCTGCAGCAGTTGGATGCCGGCACCTGCAGGGCACTGAAAGAGGAGGACTTAAGCAGTGACCCCCCCACCAGGCCGACAGACGCTGAAGGTGAGCGCTGACTTGTTACTGATTATTAAAAAAAGTGTTAGCTGTTTGTCTGTCTTGTCATCACTTAAGTAATTTATAAATTCCCTCCAATTCACATCAAGTTAATTTATATTCATTTAAAGGATAAGTCTTGTTATTTAAGAAATTTTACTTAACCTCTGCAAATTCAATGAAAAGACCAAAACAAATGCTGAGTTGATCCTTTTAAGAAGCGTTGTTTGTGTAGCTAAATTCTGATAAAGGTTAATTGTCTGTGCCATGAAACTCCAACAATTTTGCAAAACAGTCCAAAAACACATCCACCCTGCTGCCATATGCGCTGTCCTGTTGCTGTAAATGCTCATTTGTACACCAGCTGAAGATGGTCCCCAAAAAATTTGAGATTTATTTCTATTTGCAAAATGTTTTTTTTTCGTTAAATGAGAGTATATATTAACAAGATTAAAGGCTTGATTGGGAACCAGTTGGCTTGGCACTGAGAAGTGCAAAGAGGGCAGGGAAGCAGGGGAGACGGAGTAACATGTTGTTGCTGGGCCTTTACAGGCATTGAATTTAATAATTTAAAAATATGTTACTAATTGGTATTAACATGTCTTGAATTAGTCTTTCAGAAGTCTTAAAAATGCAAATACATGGTGATTTTTTAAATCTTTCTCTGTCTGATGTTGCATTGTGAGATCTCAATATAATTGGTAACAACTATTAAAAAAAAAACAACAAAAAAACAAACGCCTCTTACATTAATGTCACATAGATTAGGAGATCTGAAACAACAACACTGATTGGGATGCTGCTAGTTAGCTGTCCAGGTAGCATGGACAACATGAGAAAGTGCAAATTCAATGATATTTGGCTATTTAAGCAAGATTTTGTGGCATGGCTCGAGCTGGTACAAGGCTATGCATATGTTGTATTTTATGCAAAACTTTTATAAAACTTGGCAAAATCAAGGCAGTGAAGTCCCACATGCAGTATGAGAAACAAAAAATCGCCAAGGAAACTGGCCAACATGTGTCAGGTATTTCCCAGTTCTGTTCTACTTTCATCTCCTGCACATATAATAATGCTACAATAAACACTTGGGCCAAATTATGCTTATTTTATTTTATTTTA
>NW_024612668.1:0-3188 GCF_008729295.1 Plectropomus leopardus
TCAGGATTAAAGGGTTAGATATTAGCAGCCAATCACCAAACATCTTATGTATGCACTTCCTCCCACTTCTTATCTGACATGTCTGTATGTGTGTATGTTTAAATTTCAATTTCAATTGCATTGTTGCAACAAATGTGCTTTATATGAAACAATCTTTTTTTATTGGTCTAAGATAACCAGTCTGGTCAGGGCAAAGAGTCAACACATCAAGTCATGTGGCATATTTTGAGTGCTGCAGCTAAAACAAGAGTATAACAACACCGATGGCTGTGAGGCATTGCTTTTTATCAGCTGTTTGACTTATAATCAAAATATTTTCACATTACACTTAATTTTTTATGGGAAAGGGATTTAAGGAAGTATTTTACATTACGGTAAAATGAGATAAGAAATGAAGCTAAAATGGGATGTTTTACTGGAGTGACAACAGCACATTTTTAGGCCACCAGGTACCATGACACACTGTCATACAACAGACATATTTAGTGTTTTTGATACTTTAAATTATTAAAGATGATTTAGTGAGTCCACGGCAACAATAGCCGTGTTAGCCAACATTGTTTCGCAAACATAAGCACACACACACACACGCTAAGTGTAGACAATACGGCACCAAGGAAACAGACAGCAAAGGAAAATGGCAGAAAAGTTGGATGAATGAATAAATAATGATGACTTTTATGAATAGTTAGGTTAAAACAAACGGGACTGTCCCATTTTAACTTGCTGTCACGTTACCTAAACATGTCATCAGACTGAAGGGGTTCTTGATATGTCTGAATGTCCAAAGTTTCTTAAATAAATATGTTAATTGGCAACATATTTTCTTTAAAGAAACACAGCACAGATTTTTTAAAGGTAACACTTTAGGTAGTCCTCAGAATTTTAGGTGTTTTTTTTTGTTCGTTTTGGTAATCTATTAAAAAGAGTCAAAAGAATTGTTGAATAAATCTGTCATACACCCAACAATCATTAAATAACAACTTTTCTTATCCAAAAAAAATTAACCAATTCCTAAAAGACATAAGAAAAAAAGCAATCCTGGACTGCAAAAGGCAGCTCACATAAAGAGGCAGCAGCAGACGCAAAAATAAACTCTCAGCGTGTCAGAAAAAAACAAAGAATACTGTGTCCCTCTGCGAGAGAACAACGGTTGGGGCGGACAAAAGTGGGCTATAACAAATTTGCCTGTGCTAATGCATTTGTGGGCTCTGAGTCATATTTGCACATTCAAATCTCAGAGTGAAAACAGTTTGTGGAGCTTAGTTTTTATTTAAAAGACCACAGGAAGCAGCGCATAAAAACGCACAGCAGAAATAGGAAGTAAACCTCAGGAGGTGGTAGCCATACACTGACAATTTAATTCTGACGCTTATTCTACGCTCTCAGCTAGGTATCAACCAACAGCTGGTTTCCATGGAAACACATATCACCGAGGGATAAGTAGGCTCAAGGCTGGTCCTTGAAATTTGTGGCCATCACCGTGTCAGCAGGCGTGACAATGAATTCATTTAACTTAATCTGACTTTAAGCGCAACTTTCCTAATTTCTTTCCTGCTAAACTTTTTAAACATTTTTCTCCACTTGAGGAATTAGCCGAGGCGTGCGGCATACATCAAGTCAGCAACACTGCTAGTGACAAGTAGGTCAGCAGACAGGGCTGAGGAGTCAGCCAGAGGAAATCCAGCTTAAAGCAAACAAGTTTGTTGTCCAGCTACTAAATCTGCTGCAGTAACAAGTCCTATTCTATATCTGAAATATAAGAAGCACTCGAAATGTAGAATAATTCAGATGGAGACAAACATGCGTCTAATTAAATGATCCTAAAAGGTCTGGAACTATAACTGAACAGTCACAGCTATTCAATACAGCCTTTCAGTATTTCACTTTTCAGATGCTCACTGTTTATTTAGCTGAATTTTGTCTCCAATAAGCAGTGACATTTGTCTGACGTAAACTGATGTTGTGATACTGAAGCTAAGAACATGATCCCAGTAAACTGAGCTCGCACAGAAATTGTTCCTCTTCCTTACAGCTACAACAAATTCTGGTGGAGTCACGATCGGTGTTACACCCAGTTCACTCAGCACGAGCTCAGAGCATGCTGGCTGAATGCAATTGTAGGCGTCCAGTTTTGGGTTTAATACTCCGAAACAAAAACAGAAGGGAAAAGGTCACATACGATACCTTTGGCCAAACCCAAAATGAATACACCTCTGATTGCAAATGTCCCCACTGTGCGATTAATAAAGGCTTAACTGATCTTATTTCGTTTTTGCATACTGACATAGCAAAATAACCACTACAGAACCACTCGGGTTCTGCTAGACTATGAGATGCCTCAGCAGCTCTGTGAGGCTGCACTCATATTCAGCACTGCACTCATGCATGTTAACATGTTCACAACGACAATGTTAACATGTTGTTTTGTAATGTTTACCATGTTCACTATCTTAGTTTAGCATTAAGTAATAAGCATCAAACACGAAGTACAATACATGGAGATGTCATTAGTTTTGCAAGAATTTGGCCATAAACCAGAGTATTGCACAAATTGCAGTTTTGACCTGATGACTGTGCTGGCTGGAAGAGTTAAGGGACCACCAAAGTAATTACAATTTATCCTCCGGGGCCATAACTGTGTGTAAAAAATGTAGGATAAGATAAGATAAAACTTAATCCCACAATGGGGAATTTCACTTATTACAGCAGCTCAAGAGACAAAAGCAAAGCACAGAAAAAAATGGCGTGATTAATAAAAATGAAACAAGATAAAAGCATTAAAAAAATGCAAATGAGATTTTAAGAAATAATATAAAATGTCATAAAAGCTAAATAGGCTTAGACAAATTATTGTACCAGAGAATTGGAATATGCACATGTAGAAGTAGGAAAACTGCACATGATATTTGCATATTGTGAATATAAAGGATATTTATACGAATATGTAAACAAAGCAGTATATTATATTGCTATGCTATGCTATGCGACGTTAAATTACATTATATATACATAAACATACTGTCCAACTATCCTTTATATCTATCATGATATAATTAAGCTATATCATTATATAGTCTTGCATACACATTGCACATACTATATGTGTAACATGTAAATAACAAAAACAATATAATAGGTAGGTATTAAATACATATTCCCTAGACATATACATCATAATGTTACAA
>NW_024612669.1:0-1268 GCF_008729295.1 Plectropomus leopardus
ATGGAGATCTGATAATTTTCCAGGCTTTCCCCGTTGGGGAAGAACAGCAGCAGGTTGGCGATCATGCAGATGAACGCTGAAGGTAGCAGAATCAGGCCCACCAGACGGGCACACTTCCCCGTACAGCACATGGTTTTACTTTACTTTTTTTATGTCTTATTAGCCGCTCCCTCTCACTTTGAGTCTCCTCTCAAAGTCAAAATCAGGAGGTGAATGAGACGCTCACCGCTGTCACACTGAAAGTCAAACACAGCCAGTGACAGTCAGAGCAGGAAGGAGAGAGGGAACAAAGGCCAAGTATCGGTGTGACTGCCTGCAATCATGATTTCAGATCTGTGAATCCCCTCAGGGGTCTCAGACACAAAATAAAATCCTCAGCAGGGGAAACAATGTACTCCTCTGTAGATGTTAAAATGCAAACGATAAACCTAAACAAACTGAAGAACACAGAAAGAAGAGGCGAATCTGTGTGTGTTTGTTTATTTAGGGGGCTCGATCACGCCGCTGGACGCCCTTTGATACCTGCTCATGATGATATCGGTCTGTTTGCTCTATTTATGGCCCACAGCAAACACAAAAGAGGGCTCGGCCAACAGTACAGCTGAATAATAGCTTTGTTAGGCAAAGATACAGAATTTAACTAACTGTTACAGTATGAGGTATAAAACAGTTAGCGTGCAGTGAATTTACAGCATCACAGATATAAGTTTATGGAGAAAAATGTTTGTTGATGCAAATTTTATGAGACTCTCTCCCTAGAAAATATGAGACAGGCTTTTTGCACAAGCAGCAATTACAACCTATATTTATTGTTTGGCGGCGACATCTAGTGGCCATAGAACAAAGCAGGTGCTCAGGTGACATGGTTTAAAGAGCGACAAAATCCACTTAAGTGGATGGGTAAAACAAACACAGGACTTTCATCCAGCAGACCGTTTTTTTTGTTGCATGTGACTTAAAGGTCAATGTTTGGTGGCCAGCCCATTCTCATTCTGAAGTTATCAAATATAGCAAGACCACGACGCCAAAACTGCCTTTTTGCGTCCACATGGTCCTCCGCAGATCGACATTGGTTGAGAATGCTGTCAGACAGAACTAGTCGTGGAGTTATTATACACCGACGGCACCTGCCGTGTCTGCATGATACGCCGATGGATAATAAGTATTTGCGTACACAGAATTAAATGAAATACCGTTTCGCACCAGCTCCTATCAGTGCATTTTAAAAAATGCAGTAATAAATATTCTAAAGACAACTTTTGTTTTTC
>NW_024612670.1:0-1583 GCF_008729295.1 Plectropomus leopardus
TTCAACCTTTAAAAAAAAGAAAGCAAAAAACACTTAGGGAACAGAGGTGTGAATCAGAAGAACAAACAAAAAAAAAAAAGAAAGAAGAAAGATGGATGGGGGTAAGGGTCCAGGAGAGAGTTGTGTGTGAATGTGTGTAATGATGTGGGTGTAAGATTATGCGTAATGAGACAGGATGAATCTATCCAGGCTGTGTTAGTTGTCGACATAGCCATGGCCCCACCTCTTAATGAATATGTCCTTTTGGAGTCTCAAGGAGTAAGGTATTTGTTCTGGTAGATTTCCTGCAGCCTCTCAGTCCATATGTTGTATGTTGGTTGGTTAAGTTATAACCAATTAATTGTAATGCATTTAACTGCTGCTGTTTGCAATATTTGTAAAAGTGAGTAAACAGATTTGAAGGTGGGTGGAGGTGGGAATGCTGGGAATCATGAGAGGCCGAAACCCCATGCTGATACAAATGATAAAGCAAGGCAATGCACATTTATTTATCTAGCACATTTTATACCCAAAGGCAACCCAAAGTGCTTTATAGATTAGTCAGGTCAAAGTTCATTGTAGCCCAATAACAAGGCATGCCCCAAAGGTAAAGGTAGATATACTCATTTTAATTCAATAAAGGAGTAGCTCCCACTCTGGGGCCCCTGGGTAGACTAGATTGGGGAAACATGTTTGGGGGGGAGCTCAGGAGCCCACAGCTCATTTCCTACAAACTGGTCTATCCAACTGTGCTCGGCTCTTTGCCATATCTTTCAAAAAGCGTCAATCAGATGCTCAAACTACCTTACCTCATAGACCTGCGATCCACCAATAACCCAGATGGTCTCGATCAGGCCAGCGAGCGGGGGCTGTGCAGCCAGTTGGACAGCACTCTCTAAGTCTTTACACACAAAGTGGGCGTGATCTGGAACTGTCCTGTAAGAGGAGACATTTCAAGCAGTTTGAAAGGGATACATAGCAATAAAAAAAACTTGGACTGCTTTCAGATAACCCCAAATATCTTGCTCCTCTTTTTGATGCAGGTGTTAGAGAGCACTTACTCCAGTGTCGTGCTCAGCACCGCATGCAGAGTGTTTGCTAGTGGCAAAGTAGACTGCGGGTGGCAGAACCAGCACCGTTTTCCCCAGACCAGCATGTTCATCTTTCCTGAAATAGAGCAAACATTTGACACTGAAATCCGCACCTCAACTATTGCAGCTCTCATGTCCCTTCATAATACATAGTTACAGGTCAGGACTGGGTTTCAAAACACAGAAAGTTCTGAGTTCCTCCCCATTTGGGAAAAATTGTCAAAAAGGGGGTGGATATGGATAAAATCTTCTACCATGGTACACATAATGTCATATCTTGATATATTTTGAGATCAGGGTTGCAACTGGATGGAGAATCTACTTTCTTCCACTTCAGCCAGTCAGACTTTTTACACATTCTTTGATTTTTAAGAAATGGTTTCAAGTTTAAAATATTATATAACTTATAACTTATAATATTATAAGTGTTTGTTCAACCAAAGAAAAACTTTCTATTCTCATTCCTTTAACAGTAATTGTAACTGATACTACTACTGCTACTACTACTTGTAG
>NW_024612671.1:0-1255 GCF_008729295.1 Plectropomus leopardus
TTTTTGTAGGATATGCCATTTTTTGACATTTTTGCCTTACTATAGCCTTGCATTTTCGGTCATTTTTTCCACATGCCAAAATATGGCGCTTTAAGCCTTTTCTTGTAAGTGTCTTTGCTATGGCGTGTCTTTACAGGCTATTTAAGGTGGTTTAAGGTGGTTTTCAGCTGTTTTTGGGACATGCCATTTTTTGACATTTTTGCCTTACTATAGCCTTGCATTTTTGGTCATTTTTTCCACATACCAAAATATGCCATTTTAAGTCTTTTTTGTAACTTTCTTTGCTGTGGCGTGTCTCTACAGGCTATTTAAGGTGGTTTAAGGTGGTTTTCAGCTGTTTTTGGGACATGTCATTTTCTGACCTTTTTGCCTTACTATAGCCTTGCATTTTCGGTCATTTTTTCCATATGCCAAATAATGCCAATTTAAACCTTTTTTGCAACTGTCTTTGCTATGGTGTGTCTTTACAGGCTACTTAATGTGGTTTAAGGTGGTTTTCAGATGTTTTTGGGACATGCCATTTTCTGACATTTTTGCCTTACTATAGCCTTGCATTTTCGGTCATTTTTTCCACATGCCAAAATATGGCGTTTTAAGCCTTTTTTGTAACCTTCGTTGCTATGGCGTGTCTTCACAGGCTATTTAATGTGGTTTAAGGTGGTTTTCAGCTGTTTTTGGGACATGTCATTTTTTGACATTTTTGCCTTACTATAGCCTTGCATTTTTGGTCATTTTTTTCCACATGCCAAAATATGCCATTTTAAGTCTTTTTTGTAACTTTCTTTGCTGTGGCGTGTCTCTACAGGCTATTTAAGGTGGTTTAAGGTGGTTTTCAGCTGTTTTTGGGACATGTCATTTTCTGACATTTTTGCCTTACTATAGCCTTGCATTTTCAGTCATTTTTTCCACATGCCAAAATATGGCGTTTTAAGCCTTTTTTAACTTTCTTTGTTATGGCGTGTCTCTACAGGCTATTTAAGGTGGTTTAAGGTGGTTTTCAGCTATTTTTGTGACATGTCATTTTTTGACATTTTTGCCTTACTATAGCCTTGCATTTTCTTTCATTTTTTCCGCATGCCAAAATATGACGTTTTAAGCCTTTTTTTGTAACTTTCTTTGCTGTGGGGTGTCTCTACAGGCTATTTAAGGTGGTTTAAGGTAGTTTTCAGCTGTTTTTGGGACATGCCATTTTTTGACATTTTTGCCTCACTATAGCCTTGCATGTTCAGTCATTTTTTCCACATACTAAATAACG
>NW_024612672.1:0-2351 GCF_008729295.1 Plectropomus leopardus
TATTTTATTATTATTAACCTGTCAAATGAAACTGCCTAAGGTATCCATTGGTACAAATCATGTCTGCATATCTTATCAAGAAGGGGGCTAAATAACGCTCTAAATTTAGGCTAAATTTTGGCAAGGAAACAATCTGGAGCCTTGATCTCTCACCTCAGGACATGTGAATGAAAATTGGTTCTATGGGTACCCATGAGTCTTTCCCTACTAATGATGTTTTGCTCCTTCAAATTAAAGCTATATTTTTTGCCTATTTCAGGAAAATAACAGCTGGCCTACTTAAAGAACAATGAAAAGCCTAACACATGTAGCTATAGATACACAACACATTGAAGCAGCACTGTTGTGGAACTCAAAATGTTAACTGTGCTGATATAAATCTATTCTCATCCAGTAATGACATTAACATAATTTTCAACTAGCTTCATTTACATAATTTAGGTGTATAATTTAATTATGGAAATTCAGCTATGGCTTTTGGTTTTAGTGTGAGATTTTCATTGGCCACATCTGGCCACCCCTATGTAAAATTTCTAGGTGCACAATTTTTCTTCCTCTAAATGTCCACATCATGCCCGTGGACAACACATCCAGCCATGTTTGCACACAGACTTCGCATCTAGAACACACTGAGCAGACACAGGAGTGTGCTGTCACCCTAATGTCACAAGAATGAGATTACAGTGCTGGTTCCACCTGGTTGTGACCGTCTGTGACAGGCGGGTGACCAGTTATGACAGCCAGTGACACTTCTGGAGTGTGACTGCAACAGAGATGTGCTGGGACTGTCAGGTTAAGAGGTATCACGGCGAGACGAGTGTGTTCCTGTGACAGCCAGGTCTGAAAAAGATGAAGGATAAACATGTGGTGGCCAGGTAATGTGTGTACTTACTGGTGTCTGTTATGGTCTCTTGGCCCAATAATGTGTGTGTGTAGACACTGATACACATAGCACGGATGTGAAACACCTGTCATGTCTTTGCAGTGGCTTGAGCTATCCATCCACCAATGTGCCAGGTACCTTCGTGTAGACTGTCACTGACATGCTGCTGCAGAATGAGGTAAAAATCTGGAGCAAATATAGCTGTCAGAGTACAACGAATAGGCATCACTAACAGGAAACAACGTCCCAGATAAATTTACAGTAATTGAAAAAGAAGAGTCCAATGTTTAGTCTTGCTTTTACTCAGCACTGTCACTTCACAGAAGCTACTGAGAGATTCCAAATAAACTTTCTCCTTCATCTGGAAACAAATATGCAGATCTCCATCTCCCTGTCTTCTTTCCCCCCTGTTCCCTCTTCTCCTTTCCTTTACTCCCCCAACTTCAGTTATCCATTTCCAAACAATGCACACTCAAATGGACTTGAGCACATTTACTTAGGCTGGGGAGAGTGCTCCATCAACATCCTTTTAATGAAATCCTGAGAGCAACGATCTGCCCTGGATGTCTGCCCAAATAGAATGGGAATGAGTGTGAGAGAGATGGAGAGAGAGGCTCGGAGAGAAAGAGTGATATGGAGAGATGGGGACAAAAAATAGAACAAGGAAAAAAAGGGGGAGGGGGCTGGTGACAGTGATGTTGGTTTCTCAGACACCCATGGGAATCTCTGGTGGAGAGAAAGACACAGGTCTTTCACCATATATACGATGGAGTCATGCGAAACTTCAGGAAAGTGTTTGTCAAAGTTTTATTTTATGTTCCAAAGATGCCAAACAGTCTCACATCAGGCTGGGAACTCTTTGAGGCCTTTTGTTTTTTAGATTTGATTAACAAACAAATTCTGAAAACTGTCTATACAGCGTGGGAAGATAACAGAAGGGAATGAAAAAACACTGTACGCCCAGAATAGCCCTCCATAATTGGTCTACTTCTGAAAAACTGAAATTGTGATCAAGATTAAAATACGTGTGCTTCATATCACTGCAATCCTTCTGTCTGTAGCTTTCTGATCTAATTTCAAAAATAATTGCTTCGAGGAACTGAAATCCAGTCAGGTTACAGTATAAATGACAGCACAATAGAAACAGCTAGAAAGAAACATATTGTACTGCATCCTGATAATCCCTTTATCTAAAAGGGAACAATGCTACAGGAAACTCAGTACAGTCAATGTGTGACTTAATAGTGTTACTCGTCTGCTACGGCATTAACAAAGTGTTCATGATTTCTTTACTGTTACTTTATGTCAACTTTAATTCTTGGTTGAGCTTTACTATTGGGATTCCAGAGTTTATCTTTAATTTGCAAGTTAGCTGTAGCTGATAAAATCTGCTAGAAACAATTGTTTTAGTTATACTGTACAGTTTGTGATAACTGTCCTGACTGCTATCCATTTTCCAAGATTTTAT
>NW_024612673.1:0-1088 GCF_008729295.1 Plectropomus leopardus
TTTTTAGGGTCATTTTGACAGAAATGAAGTTGAAGGGTTGAATCATAATTTGATTGTATTTCCCATCTTTCTGAGAAACACTTATGTGTGTAAGGAATTAAAAGCCCGTCCTATATAGATGCCTATCCCAAATTTAAGCCAGTTGAGTTCAATAATTTAAGCACATAATAGCCCGGGGTACTAATTGAAGTTTTATGGTTGTTAATAGAAGCTATAGAAATACAGACATCTGTTGCACATTTGTTGTTCAGAACTTGACAGTAAGAACACTAAACTATCTAAAAATATATCACACATATCAACTTGGACATAACCCAATAAGCAGAGGACACGGGGTCAAAACAAAATTCTTGATCCTCTGGTTACGCATTAAGAAAACTGCTATTCTGAGAGCACATGAAAATCTGCTTAGTCACACTTTATTTGAGAAGGCCGACTCTGAAACTCAGCCTGCAATCAAGCGGCTTTACTGTGATAGTAAAAAGTCTTCTGAACATCAAGCACAACGGCGTGAAAGCATTTTTACAGGATTTCAGTTCCTTGAAATAAAAACTGGTGCTGCTGGCTCTGTGGTCACACACGAGGTTGTGGTTTGGGTTACGAAAATCTGTGACTCTTAACCATGCTTTTTGTCACTTGATGGCTGCACAACATCTGGACTAAACAAATACAGTGTCACCAGATACTGTCTTTGTGACTATTTTAGTTCATAACGCCAATGTGACCGGTCATCACCTGCTGGATATCAAACACCCAAACAGATCAAATATGTCAAGTCAAGTATTTAAAACTCATGACTGCAAATAAGCTCTAATGATTTTATTATGTCACCAAAACATTAATGTAAATAACCATTTTTATTACGAGGCATAACATGATGACGACATTGCCCTGCAAAGCCAAAATACAGTAGCTATATATTTGTTCAAAACTGAGGTATGACCAAAAATCTAATTTATGTTAAAATTAAATAAGGGAAATACTATAGATATTTGTGTATAATCTATGTTACAGCTGAAGCAAGAGATCTTAAGTCGTGGTGGGAGGTAAGAAATACATGCATACATACATACATACATATATCTATA
>NW_024612674.1:0-3439 GCF_008729295.1 Plectropomus leopardus
GGTCTGAGGTTGCTAATATATAAGCATATGTTATTTGTTTTCTTACGTTATCCATTCACAGCATCTAAAGCATTAAAAAACTTTGTTTTGATCATATTTCAGTACTTATAGCACTTATTAAAGGCAAGGAGCTCCTCAAATTCTTTATCTTGACACCACACAAAAATATTGGTTGTTCCTTTACACTATACTTGCTGATAAATAATCTCTCTTGTCGAAATATTCTGTACCACATCAGCCAGCCTGACATCTGAGTGGTATAAAGTTTAAGTTACACTGCATATGTAGGCTACTGACTCACTGCTCCCCTCTGGCTGCTTTGTATTACTGTTCGACAATTGCTCTGCCTCAGTCTAGACGGGTTACATTGTAACTGTGCCAGTGGTTTTAAAATGCAGTGAGAGGTGGAGGAAGAGACAAGCGAGTTCAGGACATATTGAAGGCAGACAGAGAAATAAAAGGAACTGCTCTAGTTTTGAGAGAAGCCTCGGGCTTGTGTTCCTGCAAAGACAATCAGGGTTTTGCTCTTGTCTGACTTACATTTTGTCCATTTAACAGCACTGTGGCTTGGAGGATGCAAGCTGTCACACAGCACAATGAATTGTTCAAAGGATGCTTTGAATTTTGGGCCAGGGTATTGAACTAAATGCATAATGAGAGTAAAAGATGATTTTGCACTGTTTGTACTGGAATTAAGAAGTTACAGATTGAGTGTATGATTACTTCTAAAAAAAGACATAACTGGGTGTATTTTTGTTGAAAAACTCTTTTCCTTCCATACTGTAATGAAATTAACGTAGTCAGCGTTACATAAGGACATCATCAGTATGAAAAAAAAAACTGAGCTGTTTCAAAGTCATTTGATCCTCCATTACGCTACCTTTGAATGAGATTAAATTTATGCATACAAATTTATAAAGCAACCTTTTAAATAACCACCTTTCACCCAAAAAAAGAAGTACTTCAAAAGTTTTTTTCACTATATATAATATTTCATAATTCCCTCTCTAATGTCTATTTTTATAATGGTGTGAAAGCATCAACAAATTTGTCCTTCAAAAAGTTTATTTGTTTGAGTTTCTCGGCAAAAACCACATTTAACAATATTACATTTTAACACATCATGAGAACATCATAATTCTCCCTTGCCCAATGCTGCTAGAGCTTGAATAGATCTTGTAATTAATATTACCTAAAATATCTTTTCTCTTAAAGCTTTTATAATAAGCCTCTGTCCTTTAATATGACATAATAAGGCAACTTAAAAGATGGCCCAAAAATGTGCAAGTTAGCAGTGAAAGTTATAAAAAGTAACTTTAGTGACAAATAAATGACTTTAAGCCAAAAATATTAGATTTCAAAATAAATGAATAAGTAAATAACAAAAAGAAACAACTGAAAATACGCACAAAAGAAAAGTATAATATGTATTTTTCAAAAGAAAACTACCTGGAAAGAAAGGCTAAAAATGAAATCAAATATTTAATGCATTCATTTTCTGTAAAATAATATTAAAGAAATATTTTGTACTCAACATCTCTTTAATTTTCTAAAAAAAAAATTCTTCTTATTTATTTTGCGTGACATTTTTCACTAACATGCTCATTGCCTTTAAACTATGTTTTCAGAAAAATCCATCCAGTTTGTTAAGGCTTCAGGGGTTTAAATGTTTGAGAAATGTTGTCTGAACACGAGAAAACTGATGTCGATCCAGGTTTCGTGGGGTTAATCTCAAACACATTGCACCTCCTCTCTGAGACGACAGAACACCTTTAGTCACATGCCCTGCTTTTTGGCCTGGGCAAAATTAATGTGAAACAATGGCCATCTGCCACTGGTAAAACTAATCTTATTTGCCAACAGGCCAGTGGTCAATAAGGCTGATACTGATTTATGGCCAATAAACTGGTGCAACACCAGCAATTGGAGCATCTTTAAATCGATTAACACAGTCACTCTGTAGTATTACCCAAATAGTTTAAAAAGCCTGAACCTTGCCAAATGTTAGCCATAGATAGTTTTGGAAAGTACTTACAAAGTACCTAGTTTGTCATTGTTTCCTAGAAGCAGCAGCCTGATTTTCACTTTTAAAACAGGTGCAGGGCAACCTTTTTACTGGGCTTCACAAACATGTCAGTCAGTTATGTCAGCCATGATTACTGCTATTGATTTATCAATTGTTTGCACATTGAGCAGGCCCGTGGGCACTGATTGATTTGCTGGTAATTGTGTAGCTTTGATTTTTTTTGGTCCATCTGAAATTGATAAATGGCTGCTAGAGCCCTAACTCTATAGATGTATAAATAAGCAGTATTTTTTGTGGAGTATGCTCAAGACTTTCAGTCTTTATCTAAACATTAGTTCCTTCTGAAGTTTTCCTCATTATTATTTCCGTTCTTGTTCTCATTGGAATAGAAATTGAAGAGGATAAGAGAATGTGTGCACTGATGGCAGCCGATCAACAAACTAAAATGTCCTGAGGACAGGAATCAGTTTATCACCTAATTTTATGCTGTCACTTTCAGAAAGATCAAACCCTCGACTCTCAGCGATATGTATAAAAAATGAATGAGCTCCATTGCCTTGTTGACTACCTTTGACAGCATCCCATAAATCAATCGACAGGGTGGCGTCACTGATTGTTTAGAAGAAGACTCAAAGAGTGCTGGAACAAACTCATCTCTATGTACCAGGTACCAAGATGTCATGTGCACATTGTTCATTTACAACACTTCAATATTATTGATAAATTACCAATTAAAGCATAAAAAAGGTGACTACTGGAGTTATCTAAATTCATCGTGGCATAAATATTTACTGGGGACATAAATCATTTTGGTGCCAGTACTCATTTCACATTTTGAATAATAGAATCTCAAACAGAATTAATACCTCAGTGATGTTTCAGAGTTTCTATCTCAATATAAAACAGTGACTGCAATGAGTCTCAGTGCGTCACTACTTGGTAGTCCATTGTTTTACGCTTGTAAAAACTTGGACTTGGGCCATCTGGATTCTGTGATATGCTGCACTATAATTACTCTGGATAGACTGATCTCAGAGGTAAAATGCCACTACTCTTTTGACATGATGTAATCTGTAGCGGCCCGTTGGATATTGAGCAGATACTCTGACAGATTTTCTATTTTCCGCCTGCTACTGGCAGCCCTTTTCTCAGCTGGGGCAGCAGGTCACTGATGGGTTATAAAGTAGGCTCAGAAATCTTAAAACTTATCCATAAATGGTATTTCGTTGGCAACTGGACTTTCAGTTCCTTGAAAACGTTTTGTCTCTCATCCAAGAAGCATCTTCACTTGCAGGCTTTTTAAGCCTGTGTGGATTTGTCCTACTGAGTCATTAAGGTCAGATGTGGACTTTGAGTTTCACAGTTGTTAAGGCCACTTGTGAGTCGTTGACCAAAACAGCATTTGTGTGGGTC
>NW_024612675.1:0-1169 GCF_008729295.1 Plectropomus leopardus
CCCCCCCCCCCGACGGTCCGGACAGAGACCAGACCTCCACGTATCCTCCTCCTCTTCTACCAGTTTGTTGCTTGATAAATAGTAAAGACGAGGCATGTTTGCTATATTTAAAAACGCTCTCGCGTTACTAATTCCCTGACGAGTATGTCCTGTACATGTTTTTACAGCTCTGGGTAAGGTGGTGGAACAAGTCCAGGAGATCTTTTCGGACTCCTGAAGTCGTCGTCATCCCAGCCAGGGTGACGGTTCCTCCCTGTCCCAAGAACGAGTCAGTCCATTCACCATTTCCCGGGGATGGGCGTCCCACACTCGTACCATGAGACGTAGTTTATGTGGGAGTGTCCTCCTATCTGTCCAAAATGGACGGGCTCCTGACGCACAGCTCTGTAGAAACCTGGACCAGGGACAAGAAGATGTAAACCGTGAGGAAGACTTTCTTGGTTCAACAAAACTATGAAATAAAGGTTTTAAAATGTCTGGGCTGACAAGGTTCTACAAGGTCTGGCCGGAATCCCGACTCTATGAAATAAAGGTTTAGGATGTTCACGTTCACGAATCACGTTTTTTACCGGGTCTGGCAGGGAGCTGGTCTGCCCGGAGCTGCCGGCCTGTTTTTCCCTCCAGGAACGAATCCACAAACTGACAGTGGTCCTCACCGAAGCCGGTCTGGTCCCCGATGTTGTGGAATTTACCTGCAGGGTTAAAGAACCAGATCCGAGTCAGAAATTGACCCTGACACCCCCCCCCCCCCCCCCGGACATGAGGTGACACCAGGAACCACTACCCACCGTTGAGGGAGTCGCTTAGGTAGATCTTGTACCTGAGCGAGTTGCACAGCTGGACCCCGACGAACTTCCTGTACCAGGTTCTCTTGACGTACTGCTTACCGTGACAGTCCGAGTACGAGTCCGTCTTAAAGGGGAACTGAGTCCAGATGGCGTCTTTTCCTGCAGAGGTTATCGATTAATGTATTGATCAGTATAATGTACGAATTATCATGACATGTTCAGCAATATAAACTACTATAAACTACTGATCACACTGATGTACTGATTTAATGTACTGATCACACTGATGTACTGATTTAATGTACTGATCACACTGATGTACTGATTTAATGTATTGATCACACTGATGTACTGATTTAATGTATTGATCACACTGATGTA
>NW_024612676.1:0-1605 GCF_008729295.1 Plectropomus leopardus
GTGGAGCTGACCCAGCGCTCCGGGCCCGCTGCTATCGGCATCCTGCTGGCTGAGAAGATGAGTCAGTACGCCAACCTGCTGGCCTCTCAGGGCAATCTGTCCACCGCCATCACCTACCTGCCGGACAACACCAACCAGGTCAGTAACACAGCAGGACCGGGCTGCACCAGATAATCCGTCACCGGAGAATCTCCTGCTGTTCCTTGAATTTTCCTGATGATTTTGGTTTTGGCCCGTACAGACTGAAGACCCTGAATCTCAAAAATCTCTACATTTACACATTTTTGTTGCTGTCTTCATGTAAATTACCCTTCTTATTCAGCCTCCTATGTTTGTATTCCCCCTTTTTCACATGTGCTTAATGAGACATTACGCTGATTTTGTAGCGGCGAGCTGACAGGGTGGTCCTGAAGTAAAGTCAGTTTATTATTTTAATGTCAGTTTATTATTATTTTAAGTCAGTTTAATGTCCGATCCAACTGATTTGCATTCTCACCTGCAGCTCCTCCACATAATGTCTAGACAATGTTTGCAGTGCATGTGTGAAAGGAGCTTTTGCAAACCCTGCAGAAACTATGGATGTGACCTATAATTCTCTTTCATACAACATTTTGAAATCAAAATCACAAAGTTACCTGTTGGACCTGACTAATTAAGAATCCCAGAGATGTCCTAAACCCTCCGCAATACCGGAGAGGACTGATATGGTAAATTATTTTCATGTTAAAATGTGGAAACTGTGTTCATTGAGTTCTGGATAAGGGGGGTAAAATACTTTAACACCCTAATGGCCAGATTTGTGGAGGTATTTGATGAATTACTCTTTTATTCTAGCAAACCACATTGACTGCTAAACTGTGTCTGTCATGATGTATGTTTTGTAATATAAACTGCTGTCCAAAAAAGAAATAATTAGAAAAAAAGGAATCAGAAAATAACATAAGTTTATCTTTCTCGTTTCCACCTCACAGCTTGCCGTACAGCAGCTTCGTGACCGTCTCAGTCGGGCTCTGGGGCAGCGGGCGGCGGCTCCTGCAGCTCCGGTTCAACCTCAGAGAGTTCAGCCTGCACCGACTCAGACTCGGCCCGCCGCCACCGCCGCTCTGCCTCGCCATCCGTTCACCCCGATGCAGCCCGCCATGGTGCCTCAGCAGCCCGCTGCAGCTCCAGTCCCCATGCCCACACCCGCTGCCTCCGCCCCAGCACCGCCGCAGTATTACCAGCCGGTACGTTTTTCCTGTTTTATTTCAAACTTTTAACAGGATTCACAGAGATCTGAGGGCAGACTGGTCTCCTCTTCTTCCTCTAAACACTAAAATCTGCAAGTCACATAAACTCAGGACGGGTTTGACTTATTAAAGTTAACCCTTTGAAACCTGGATCATTTTTCCTGTGCTTAATTCAGACGCATTCACAGAATTTAATACCTTTGAAATCTGAGCAAATTGGTTGCTTTCTTTAAAAAAAAAAAAAGCAACGGAGCAACTTGACAAGAAATGTTCTGCAAATTGTAACAAATTTGTAGATTTGTAAAAGTATTATATTTTAAAAATCTAGGGGAAAATGTCCAAAAACTGTATTTATAATTATCATAATTATATGTTT
>NW_024612677.1:0-1415 GCF_008729295.1 Plectropomus leopardus
TAAATCATGAAACTTGCCTTTAAAAATGCTGAAATTGATATTTTTTATCCTATTTTTTTCTATGGCACAAAAATAAATAAAATAAATAATATTTTTTCTGGACTTTTTAAATCAGTTTTATGGATAATTTTATAATAATCCTCTCTGTTTTTTTGTCCCTTTTGTCCAATTTCTTGCCAGTTTGGTCATTCCCACGTTTCCAGGGGAAAAAAAGACAATTTGCTCAGTTGTCAAAGGGTCAAATTACTTGTGAAATGCATCTAAGCGCAGCACAAGGAAAATGATGTCGAGCCAGTCTTCTAAGGGTTAATGTATGTTTGCGCATTATTTTTGATGTTTAGCTGGTCATACCAGCGTGCAATGGTCATTCTTACTGTTTTATCCATCGGAGTTTCTGTGAAATTGAAACCAAATCAATGTCCTCGAGTATGGAGACATAAATAGTGTCTTGAGGGGGACGTATGAAAACCAAAGAGCATAAACCAGTAAGGTCAACTACAGCCAAACAATGCACTAAAACATGTTTTTGAAAACATTTTAGGTGAAATATAAACAGTACAGTGACGTATTACTCATTTGCACTTAATCAACACTTGAAGTTAAAAGCTGTGTCCTCTTGTCTCTCAGATGGAAGAACCTCCACTTACTCATGATGATCGAGACGAGTCCAGCTCGGAGGAACATCAGGTACGAAACAAACACTCCAAATGTGCAAAAACATGCATATAAATATTTATTCATTTAGCCTTTTGGATGTGCAGTTGACTAAATGTTGAAACTGAAGACATTTGGCTCTTTTTAACATTTTTCAATAATTTGTGAGTGTGTGGTGGTAAAACAAAAACAAAAAAAAGGTTGCCAGCATGAATTGTGAAAATATTTCAACCAAACGGACGGGCCTACAGTGTGAGGTCTGCTGTGAATGTGCAAAATGATTCTGGACTGAGTTTAGATTCCCGACCTAAAATATTATCCAGTCCAGCCTTGAATTGCTGTATTAAATTTGAGTGTCCTGGCCGCTCTTCCACTGGTATAATATTAACTGACAACTTTGTTTCACTGACAGTACAGCTGGAAAATATGAGTCAGTTGATTGACAGAATATAAATAATCACCAATTTTGCTTTTCTTTGTTTCTTGCTGCCATAAATTATTGGGTTTTGGACTGTTTGTTTGACAAAATAAGTAATGTGAGAATGTCTCATTGGGCTCTGGGTAACTGTGATGGGCATTTTTTTTAAATTCATTTATTCACAAATTAAAGAAGAATCTAATATATTAGCTGCAGAAATAACTGGCGGACACTTAGGTCCCGCTTTAATATTACACACACTCGTATCACTCTATGCAGAAACTGCGCTTCTCACAATCAGGCTTTAAAAAAATATACATTTAATATAAAAATATACATTAAA
>NW_024612678.1:0-2198 GCF_008729295.1 Plectropomus leopardus
GATAAATACAAAAAATATCTGAAATTATTAAAATAAAGTAAAATAAAATAAAATAGTAATACTTTCGTAAAATAATTCTAATTATATAATTATTCTTATTATAAATATGGTTTTACCCCGGTTTTTACCTTTACCTTGCTTTTTAAAAATAATTATCTAAATCTAAAACAATGAGCAATGAAAGAAGGAATGCCCCCCACCACACACACACCAAAAAACTTGGCAAGAAATTAATCAAAAGTACAAGAAAATTACTTGAAATTTTAAAATATTAAAATATTTTTCTAAATCTACAAGTTTCTTGCAACTGTGGATCATTTCTTACCAAGTTGCTGGTTGCCTTTCTCCCTTTTTTGTGCAGTCACTTTGCTCAAGGTTTTAAGATTTATCCGTGAAAGGCATCTCAAAGTGGCACAAGAAAAGTGATGTCCCGTCAGGCTTCAGAGGGTTAAATGTGCCGTTTCTCACAGGAGAAATGTTGCTGTGCTCAGTTGTCATCTGATAGTGTCTTGTACCTGAGGCTCGGTTTTGTTTCAGTTTTTCAGAAGGACACATGCAAAAACACTAATTTTTGTGTATATTATATTATATTACAGTGAGGGCTACAGCAGAGGTGATTTCAGCGTGCGGCTGGAGGATCTCGGGCAGAGACCCAGAACTATCTTTAGCCCCGCTCGCAGCTGAACCAGTTTCAGATGGCCCCACATCACCAGGATTGTGGGACAGTAATAATAGACTAGCGCGGGGTCTTTATGAGTCATATGCACATTCTCCTGCTGTAACATGAAGCCACAGTGCTGCTGACCGGGACTCGCCTTATGTGAATGTCGTTCAGTCTATTTCGTGAAAAAAAAAAAGATAATGACTGGACTGAAAGGACACAAATAAGCAGCTAAAGTGGCGCATAAAACTGCTGCTGTGACTCTAAAGGCAGCGTGCCTCCATGTCTCCCTGCAGAGTACCTCCGGCGGCGTGGTTCCTTACCTGGGCACCTACCTGACCGTCCTCACCATGCTGGACACGGCTCTGCCAGACACTGTGGAGGTACTGCAGGAAGCCCGAATAACACTTCCTCCGCCTAATATCTGACTGTGTTAACCCTTTGACACCTGAGCAATTTTCTTGATTTTTTCCTAAAGTCAGGGGGAAGAGAACAAGCTACATGACAAGACATAGTCACAAAATTAGCAGAAAATTAGTAGGAAAGCTTTTTTAAAAATGACCTCAAAATGGGAAAAAAAAACAGCCACAAACAAGAAAGTGGCTCAGAAAAAGTGCTGAAAATAAAAAATATATGTAAATGTATTTATTTGATAAACTGTATCATTTTTTCTGTGACATAATTTTAAATATAAAATTATTATAATTATAAATATAGCTTTCTAGACATTTTAGATACTTTTTTCTTTGTTTTTTCTAATAGTTCTCCCCTCATTTTTTAAAACTATTTTTTTGGTAAAATTTCTTGCAATTTGCGGTACTTTCCTTACCAAGCTGGTCATTGCCATTTTCCCCTAAATTTTTTAAAAGAAATCAAACCAATTTGCTCCGTTTTGAAAGGGTGATGTAGCTTGTAATAGGCATCAGAACATAGCACAAGAACACTGATGATCCAGGTTTTAAAGGGTTAACAGGATATAGTTATATACGTGCAATGTTGGAATGTAACTAAGTACATTTACTCAAGTGGTGTACTTAAGTACACATTCAGGGTGCTTGTACTTTCTATTTTATGCCACGTTATCTCAGAGGTAAATATTATTTTTTGCTTGCAACTACAAATGTGTTATGGACCATTTATCAGTCACTGATATACTGCTTATTAAGATGAAGTCAAAGGAGTTCAGAAAAAATGAATAATATAAAGAAATAAATGTGGAAATATAAAAAAGAATTATTAAAATAATATATGATAACTTTTTTTAAAAAGTGGAAAAATAAAGAAAAAAGGGAATAAATAAATGAATGTGGAAATATAAACAGCGCTGATTAAAAGAATAAATAAGAATTTTGGAAAAGTGGAAATGTAAGGACAAATTAAATGAATAAATGAGGAAATATAAAGATGACTGATTACAAGAATAGATAAGAAAAAATTAATAAAAGTGGAAATATAAAGAGAAATTAAATGAATAAGAAATGTGGAAATAGAATTAGGGTTGACTAAATAAATACATAAGAAAAACATTAAAAGTGGA
>NW_024612679.1:0-4215 GCF_008729295.1 Plectropomus leopardus
ATACAACTTTTTTTAAGTTATCTGTAATGGTCATTTGCTTCTCCATCTGTGTGTCTGTAAACAAACTCACCTTCTGATGACATCAAGTCCTCCAAAAGGTCTCCACTCATGATCTCTGTCAGAGATAGAGAAAGAACAATCAGTCTGCAGGACAATGAGGAAGTGGTCTACACTACAGAAAAAAAACAGCGGAGAAAAGACAATAATGTAATGCTTGAGGAGTTTACCTTTTGTTGGATCAAACATTTCAGAGAGCTCTTTGGGAAAGTCCAGCACTAGAAGAAAACAACAGTAAACAGGTCAGCTATGCAGTCAGTCACTACATCACGCCTAAAGGAATACCATGCAGGATTTGTCAGTTACTGTTAACAAAAAATATCACAAGTTAAAGCTTAACTATCTTTGGGGGTTTTTTTTCGGCGTGGTGTCTACTACTTTTCCTCTTGGATGCCCGCCGCTTACGGTCTGGCACCTGATTGCTACCTTTTTGCAAAGACCCAAACTCACCAACATGCTGTGCCCACAAACATCCCGAACACTGCAAACTGAGAAGAAAATAAGAAAATCCAGGCAGAGAGCAGGGTCTCTACGGATAAATACACTGTCACACACTTCTAGTGGGTCATAAGTGAACTTGTATAGTACACTTTTAAGTGCGTAAATGTCCTTATAGTATGTCTTGTAATCCTGCATAGAAAGAATCTGATCAAAAAGAAAAAAAATCTTTGTCATCACTATGTCAGAAACTGTGAATGTAAAAGGAAAATATTAGTCATCATCATCCCTGCCTCAACATCTTTATCTTTCCAAAACTTCCACATGTTAAAAATAGAGTTATGCAACGTGTAAAACTCACATTCAGAGGGATCCGACTTAATTGGTTCAAATACGGCAGAGACAGAGGAGGACGCAGATCCATCCAACGAGGCAGAGGACTGTAGTTGCTGGGTAACTGCAGCAGGCGTATCTGTTGATGGGGTGAGTGGTGTGGTGCTCGTCACTTCTGAAATAAAAAGTGTGAATAAATTAATGTGATAACGTACATCACAAACGGTTTGGTGTACAACACAACAACAAAAGGTGACAACACGGGGCATTGTGTTTTCTTTACAGTCCAAGTGATTTGCCATATTTCAGCTCACAGTGAACTTGACAGGTACCTGTCACTGAGGCTGTCTGGTTGGCTGCTGTGGCTGATGCCGTGGCAGTAGCGGGTTTTGTAGGCGTTGCTGGAGCTGCTTTGGGGACCTAGAGGGGGAAAAGATTAAGAAAAAGAGGAAAGTCATCAAAAATAAATTGTACAGTGAAAAAAGCAGAAGTCGGTGTTTAAATCTTTTTCTGTGGTGATTTCAAACATTATTGCCATCTCTGAGGGAACTAAAAAATATTGTTGCCATGGGATCAATGTTTTTGTACTTTTTCAATGCAGAAACAGCCAGTCTCTTACAGTAAACAGATCGATACACAAACAGAGCTGATTGCATAGAGAAAGCTGATATCTGTGTGGACCTGGGAGGCAGCAGTGGGCGGCTGAGAGGTAGGTGTCGGCGCTGGGAGGTTTTGAAGGATGTCATCTGGAGGAGGGACGGGCAAAACCACAGGAGAGGCACTGGACGGGTCCTTATTGACCAGCAAAACCTCAATGGGACCAGATGAACTCTTGAGACGGATCTGGTATTTTCTTTGTCCGTTGAGGACCTGGATAAGAACATATAACCCAGTCTGAGTTGTGAGACAAAACATTAGCTGGACCTAATGAGCACAGAAAATGAACCAACCACATACATAACTTACAGCTTCTGGTATGGGGACCTCTAGTTGTGTGCCAATGGGGGCACGGATTGCTAGCAGTGTGTCACCTTAGAAATAGGACAGGGAAAAAAAACTTGTTTAAGGCCACATCCAAGCTAATATGCTTTTGTTTAAAACTAAAACAATAGCAACAAGTATGACCATAGATTTCTTTGCTTAAAGCGACGGCGAGGTGGAACTATTCATGACAATAACATGAATATGGCGGTCAAGGCAGCGGAACAGAATAGGAGTTGTTAAAAAGCAAACATGTTGACATATCAGTGCGGTACTGTCTGGAAGCATTAATAATGCTGAGGAAACCATGGCAATGAGAAATGATTGTTACCCACACAAGAAGGATAACATCACAAAAGTTACGTAGGCTAAGCTGTATGGTTATAGTTTGGCGAGACGTGAATGACAAGACCCAATCTAGATGCAAATATGGGTGTCTGCGTAATGGTTTTCAAAAGTCTGTTACCACCAGTCCAGATAAAACACAACCCTGGAGTTTTCAAACTAAAACAGGGTCGGCAACAGTGTTTTCAAAGGTCCAAAAATGAGAGTAGTGTAGACGTTAGGTATAAATGTAGCAGTAGTTATGTGCTTCAAACTGAAAATGTATTAGTGTGGATGTATCCTGAGACTGTCAATGCAAGTGTTACAGAAAAAGAAAAATGTCTATAACAACCGAGCAGCTGAACAATTACCTTTGAAAGCTCCACAGAGGTCTTCATGTTTCACATATGCCATAGTATGAATGTGTTAAGGGTCCAACTATCATCTCAACAATGCACCTTTGCACACTGACATTACACATGACTGACTGACTGTGTTGTCATTAGCAAAAGCCATTTTATCCTTATGATGGTTGGCTAACCACCAAGGACATAATGGTTTATCGAATGCTTAGATTTCTTAGTAGTGCACTACCCAGTTGTGGTATTGCACTTCCATAAAGGGGGACTCAAAAAAGACAGATCAAATAAGAGACGGCCAAGTTGGAGCCGCAGAGGCAGAGAGAGTCTCTAGAACAAGGATACGTAACTTGCTTTGCTTAGGGGCCACTTTTACTATATGACAAGAGGCCAGGGGCCAGTTGCAGCAGCCCCTTACGTGTTTCTGGGATTCTAGGATGTTTCTATTTTGATCTTATTTTATGCACTCTGGCACCCTGTGTTTTCTAACAGTACAAAAACAGTTTCCACTTTATTTATTATTGTGAATTAGAAAATGGCTGGGGGGCCATTTGGCCTGTGGGCTGTAAGTTGATTATCGCTGCTCGAGAATGAGTCAACGTTCAAAAACGCCAGATTCTAGAATTCCAATTACGAAACTAAATACTGATGGTACTGGTTATGTATTCCTGTTGTGCCACTGTGTCAACTGTTACTCTGTGTCACATGCACGTATCTTAATACTGACAATGAGTGGTTTTCACAAAGCATATAGCAATGAGTTTACCTAATTAATTCATTGTAGTATGTTTGCAAGACAGTTTGACACTGTTGTCCTTTTTCTTCAGGCAGTCTGTCCTATACAGGAAAAACTGATGTCTGACCAACATGTATGAGCCTACAAATTAATTTAATATTTTCTATGAACAGGTGAATGTTACAGTACTATAAATGTTGGATGGGCCTTTCTTTCAGATGCCACAGCTCGGTTAAAATAATCCCACATATAGGGCAAATTCAGCGTATTTCCACATAAAGAGTTAAAGGGTTATCCTGGCTGGGCTTTGAGAAGCACCGATGACAGACAAATCCTTTTAGGAGCAATTATTGCTTGTGATTTGGAACGCAACATGGCTGATAAAACAGTCACATTGAGTAAGCACTGACCATGAAATGCATCTCTGAAAAACTGTCTCTGGCTATAACACACACATAAACACACTGTGCCATGAAGGATATGGGCTGTTGTTGGAGTCGTCTGTGACATTCTTGATGCTTTGTTGGACCCACACTCTCTGCTGATCCAGCTCGTTTTCCCTGAGCGCCAGGTCATCTAGCTCGGCCTTGAGATCAATTAGCTTATCAGCTATCTCTCTGGTGTTACATCCTGGACCAACACCCCTGAAACACAAAATCAAATACAGTATATGGTCATGTACAGTCAGCAGGCAAAGACCTTTTCCTGGCCACTGATAAATCTGCCTTTTATTAGAGCAGATATATCAGGACTATAGCTGCACTGACAGGGAACATTGTTTATGACAGATGTAATGTGATTACAATACAGATTACATTCAGTCGCCTTTTGTTAGTATTGAAACCTGACAAAGATGCTTTGATTTCTTTAAAATAAAAAACACAGGAACAAACATCTTGAGCAACTTTGCAATGAATGTCCTGCAAATTGCAAATAATTAAATAAATAGCTACATAAATAAGAGAATTATACTTAATTACTGTTATT
>NW_024612680.1:0-3689 GCF_008729295.1 Plectropomus leopardus
ATTTCTTGACTCACAATGACTGTTTACATCCAAAAATGACATTCCTTAAAAATGTCAGCTAAAATCCTAGATGATATAATGGTCTCACAGTTAGCGGATCATGAAAGGGGAAACTCTTAATAAATGACTATTTTAACACACATTTCTGGTTCTAGCTGTGGTGGTCAGAGTTGATTCTCCAGTGAGGGTGACATACCATCAAACAGCAAAATATTTTATAAAAAAAATCCATCAGTTTAGCTCCAACATTAGTTTAGGGAAAAGGAAACTGCAGCTAAATGCAATTAAAATGACACTGAAAAGGGCCATAAAATGGGTTTTATTACAGAGAACTCAGTCATTCGTAACAGCTGAACAGCGTCCGTGTAAATTTGAATTTTATGGGTTTTCTTGGTTTATGAAGGAGCAGTTCCCCATGATAATTAATTAGTTATAAAAACATAATGCAAGTGTGCCGGGTCAGCTCAACATCTAGATCAATTTATAAAACAATATTTCCACCATGCAGAGTTCAAACACATTTCACCGATACATTTCCATGACTTTTCCATGATTTTGAGACAAATTTTAAAGAATATACTGTATATTCCATAAGGGTGGGGCAAACAACTTAAAAAGGATTTATTTTGTGTGTTAATTTTCCACCAAACCACTAAAAGAAAACTTGCTTTTGAAAACAGATTTTCAATTTTCAACAATTTTAAAGAAAAAAGGTTGGCTTACTTTATCTTAAAAAGTTTTGGTGATTTTAGAGGGGCATATTTTGATATTTTTCTTTTAAAATGTTGGCAATTATAAAAAAAAATATACTAAAAAAACATTCTGGCTTTTTTTCTTTAATTTTTTTTTCCTTTTTCTTTAAAATTTTTGGACAATATCTTTATTTTTTGAAAACTTTTTTTCTTAAAACATTTTTGGGTTATTTAAAAAAAAAAACAATAAAAATGACACCATTTAAAACAGCCAGAAACCGTGAAAACAGAAACATATTATGTGCTATAATAAAGACAGGTGGAAAAAAATTCCATGAATTATCCAAAACTTTCAGGCGATATTTAGTTTTCTTGAACGTTCCCAGGCCTGGAAATTGCTGTTTTATCAAACTGAGTTCATGACTTTTCCAGGTTTTTCATGACAGTATGAACCCTGACAGTGTACTGCTACATCAACTTATTTTACTCACAGGGTAAATAATGAGCAGATTTTTATGTTTTCTTTGGCACAAAACACTTCCTTTACTTGGATTTAAATATTCTGATCATTAAAAGTATCAACTGTATTTACTGTCAAATTTTAGTGAAGAAAAAAACACCACAAATCATCAAAATTTCATGAGCATGATCGACTAACCATATCTGATCTACGGCAACAGCACGACAACTTTCAAGATGGACTGGATTACAAAAATTAAAAAAATAAAAAAAACTAAACTCACCTTCAGGAGCATTTTGATTGTTAACTTTGAATACAACTGAAGCGTAACTGACTTCCTCCTTCTCGGCCATCGCTGCAGCTGCTCTGCTGCAGAGAAGAGCAGCTTTAATTTAAAGAGCTCTGACAGGAGAACTGGCTGTTTCCTCTCTTCAGCTGAGTTTGTCTCTCAAAGCTTTGAAATGATCAACTTCTGCTTTTGGTTGAGAAAGTCTTTTGCATCCACGACTGACCAAGTGTGAAGTTCCAGAGCGTATGCATTGTTATGGAAATATAAACTGATATGTAAGTTTAGACGTTTGTTTGGTGTGAGGAAACATAAAATAACCAAATGAGTTCATGCACAGTGATGCTGCTGCAGCGGCTTTGATGCTTGTGTGATGCAGTTCTCTGCTGCAATCAGTGTTTGCATACACAAAATACACCTTCACATCCTCACACTTCTGCTGAGTAAGACATTTCCTTTCTTTTTTTTTTTCTTTTTTACAATTTTTAAAGAAAAAATATTGGCTTACCCTTTTTCTTTAAAATTTTTGGTTATTTTTAAAAGCAACTTTTGGTGGTCTGAAATTTCTGACGATTTTTCTTTTTTAAAACATTTTGGCTTTTTTTTTCTTAGTTTTAAGAAAAAAAACAATGCTCATAAAAAATTATTCATAAAATCATAACAAAGGACAGAGATGCAAATGAACTGCAAAGAGACACAAAATAATGATAAAAAAGGGGCAAACTATGCCTCAAAATTACCACAACGAGACACAAATAGGAAAAAGATGCATAACAACAACAAAAAGAGCCAAAAGCACAGCAGAGTGTCTGTATGTTTCTGCAACTCATTTTACACAAAGACAGCGCTACAAAGTCCTTTCTTTATGCTTTTTCGCACTTTTACACAGAACCAAACAGCCGCATAATGTGGCTCCAGAGTGTCATTTCAGACAGCATGCCGGCATCGCAGACACAAAAGAGGCGTGACAGCAAGACGTTAGACACAACAGCATCAGCCTCTAATGTGATAAATGTAAATCATGAGTCAGCAGCTCTTTCTGAACATGAAAAACAATCATTTAATACAATTACTTCATCTGCTTTGTTCAACCAAAGTCGATCCTCAGTAGATTCGGTTCAGTTTGGCTTCATGATTGCTAACGAGCATATTTTGACTTTGATTTTTCCTCTTAAGGAATTTTAAAATGTATTTTAGCAATTTTAATAATTTTGCTGTTTTCTCAGTCACGTCTCCATCGAGAGTTAGACTTTGCAAATTAGATATCAAACTTAAAGGATGAAGAACATGAATTTAAACATTAATTTTTTTATCTTTGCATCTTCAGGCCAAAATGCTGCTGAAATGGATATTCATGGTCTCTGATTTTGGGTAGGTTGTTGTTTTACGGCACCTTTTAAAGGTCAAAGTGTCCCCTCTTCTCTTTATGATATATTAAAAATGCCTAGCTGGATTTCCAGTTGAAATATTCACGACAATTAGCATTTTTTGTGACCCTCTCCTGACTTTCTTTTTTTTATCTGTATGACAACATGCAACCGCATTTAAGAATTACTTTGCTCTTTGCTTTGAAAGAGGAAGTCAAACATGCAAAAGCGGTTCACGAGGCTCAGTTGGTTGTTTACTTTGCTCACTTTCATACTTGAAATATTAAATTCCTCACTGTGCTGACGATCACAGAAAATGCGATGGATCAAATGAATATTTAATTTCTCAGTGTGGTTTGATTAACAGTAGAGCAGATATTAGTGTACCTTCACCTCAGTACAGCTAATTCATATTTCTAGTTTGACTGTGGTGGTTTCTGAAAAGCTGCTGCCAACATGTTCATACTTCAGCTGCTGATAAGCTGATATTTTCTTACATTTGTCTTTTATTTTTTTAATTTATCATCTAACTTATCTCGTTATTCTGTTTTGATCCTGCTTTTATAATCATCATTATTAGTGTTCTGTGTTTACTGCCTTTATTTTGTTATTGTATTTCTCTAATATGTTTCTGCCTCCAATCTCCTACGTCTTCCATATTTCTTTTTTTTTAGCATTACTGACTATCATCTATTGTTTTGGGTTTTTTTGTTTTGTTTTAATCACCTCTGAGGTTTATCGCCTCTGCTTTACTTTGTTTGTCAAAGCACTTTTTTAACATTATTTTTAAAGGTGCTATATAAACACAAGTCATTATTTTAAAAAATATTATTATTGTTATAATAATTATGCTTGCATTTCTTTAAGGGTCATTCATCGATATT
>NW_024612681.1:0-1663 GCF_008729295.1 Plectropomus leopardus
ATTACAGAAAATAAATAAATATGTAATAAAACATATAAAATAAATATTTTTTGTCAGTAATTTTGCTGGGTCATTTTCATGTTTGTTGTTTTTTTTTTTTTAACTTTTCTTTTTGCTTATTTCCAGCTTATTTTTTGTAACCTTTTCTTCATTTTTTGATAACTTTTGTGCCACGTCTTGTTCAGTTGCTGGTTGCCTTCTCCTTATGTTCTGAAAGTAATAAAACTAATTTGCTCACATTATAAAGGTGTTTTCACAAATAGTCCTTTTTAAGTGAACCAAACTTAGTCCTCAAAGCTTGTTTATGTATGTGTTTTCTACACTTTAAAACCCTGCAATACACAACTTCCACAACACAGACAGTTTGATTGTTGCTAAAACATAACAATCCGTTGCAGCCTCCATTCCAGCAGACTTAAATAAGGTCATGTGGCTTCAGGCTCTTGGCCTCATTCTTCGTTTTTTAAAAACAGGAAGGTTATAGTATAGTCATATTAGTTTATATGGTCTTCTATAAGATTGACTGTGCTCTCTGCCGGACTTGCTCTCTTTATTTCCCCTGGTTAATAAACACCACATCCACATTACAACATCTGCACAATAACACCAACAAACTCGACAGACTGCACTGCTTGTGTCCATTTTTAAGTACAATGAAGATGTGCTATACTGGAAGTTTCCTGTCATTAAAAATGATACATATCCTGTTTTTTCATGTCTAAATAAAAGTATTTAGTTTTAATAAATAACTTTATCAAGCTTAGTTTATCAAACCTAAAAATGTGTGTGAAATTGTCCATCCATTCCATCTATTAGCTATAACCGCTTTCCCTTTTAGAGGGTTGCCGGGGGCTGGAATCGATCCCAGCTCAGTTAATAACAGTGAGTCTTTCTTTTCAGTTGTGTTTCACAGTAGTGTTGTCACCATACTGAAATTTCTAACCTAACCTTGATAGAATACCTTGAAAAATATGGAGAATCAATATGGCTTTGTATGGCACTGGGAAAATTCAACATTTAGAGCATCCAAGTTAAATTTCTTATGTGGAGATAAATAAAACAGGGCTATAAAATGACAACAACACCTTTGCTTTTCTTAGTTAGTGGCAAAGAACAGCAGAATGACTGCAGCAAATATGAACAATAATCCAAACTTCTGCTTGTGGTAGTGCATGTGATCAAAAGCCTCTGAGATTCATTCAAAATGAAATAAAGTACAAGTGAAAAAAAAAACACTAAGCTGTTAAAGCCTGTATGCAACCAGAGCAAATTAGACAAGGAAGTGGGGCTATTGGGGAACATCTGTCAACTCATTTTTGGAGAAAATAGAAAACAAGAAGGAATCATTATGCACTCATAAATCAATATTTTTGATGACACTAGAGTGATTTAATTCTCCATTTAAAGACAGTAATGCGACCCTGATCAGGGATGGTGTTTGTGGCTATGTCTAAGTCTGCATGTTTGTGTTGCATTAACAGAGAATTAAAAGAAAGACTGGCACCCCCTTGTGGAGAAATTTTTGAACTGATAACCTCAAACCATACAGTCTGCAGGATCTTTGTGCAACTACTGTGTCAGACTTCAATGGTTAACGTTCCCTAAAGCAGAAAGGGGGAGTTGATCAGAAAGCTGCTGGAAATAAAATAATAAAATAAAAAAA
>NW_024612682.1:0-1030 GCF_008729295.1 Plectropomus leopardus
GTGTTTTTAGCTGTTTTTGGGACACGTCAAATTTTGAAGTTTTTGCCATACTATAGCCTTGCTGTTTTGGTCAGTTTTTCGACATGCTATATTATTGTGTTTTGGGCCATATTTGCAAGCTTTAATGCTACGGCATGTGTCAGCACGCTACTTTGTGATGTTTTGAGGTGTTTTTGGCTGTTTTTGGGACATGTCAAATTTTGACATTTTTGCCATACTATAGCCTTGCTGTTTTTGTCAGTTTTTTGACATGCGATATCATTGTGTTTTGCCTAGTTTTTGCAAATTTTTATGCTACGGCATGTCTCAGCACACTATTTTAATGTTGTTTTAAGGTGTTTTTAGCTGTTTTTGGGACACGTCAAATTTTGAAGTTTTTGCCATACTATAGCCTTGCATGCTACGGCATGTGTCAGCACGCTACTCTGTGCTGTTTTGAGGTGTTTTTGGCTGTTTTTGGGACCTGTGAAATTTTGACATTTTTGCCATACTATAGCCCTGCTGTTTTTATCATTTTTTCGACCTGCTATATTATTGTGTTTTGGGTACTTTTTTCACGTTTTAATGCTATGGCATGTCTCAGCACGCTATTTTAATGCTGTTTTCAGGTGTTTTCAGCTGTTTTTGGGACACGTCAAATTTTGAAATTTAATATATACTATAGCCTTGCTCTTTTGGTCATTTTTTTCGACATGTGATATCATTGTGTTTTCGGTAGTTTTTGCATGCTTTAATGCTACGGCATGTCTCAGCACACTATTTTATGCTGTTTAAAGATGATTTTAGTTGTTTTTGGGACATGTCAAATTTTGAAGTTTTTGCCATACTATAGCCTTGCTGTTTTTGTCAGGTTTTTGACATGCGATATCATTGTGTTTTGCGTAGTTTTTTCATGTTTTAATGCAATGGCATGTCTCAGCACGCTATTTTATGCTGTTTTAAGGTGTTTTTGGCTGTTTTTGGGACATGTCAAATTTTGACATTTTTGCCATACTATAGCCTTGCTGTTTTTATCATTTTTTTGATATCC
>NW_024612683.1:0-2451 GCF_008729295.1 Plectropomus leopardus
GAATGATCCACGGAAGTTCGGGGGAAACAATGATGTTAGCGAGTAAATATTGTGTTATTAACTAAAACTTCTTGTGTTCGTGTCCTGAACTCAGATATTGATCCGTGATGAGTGATCTGCAGGACTGCCGGTGATCAGAGGGGGGAGGTGGATGAAAGCAGCAGAATTACAGTGTAGAAATACTCTTTTACAAAGAAAAATCCTTATTTAAGTAAAACCACTGAAGTATTGACACCAAAGTAATCATTATTCAGAATGACAGATATTATTAGATTATAATATGACAAAATATATTTCATATATCTCAATGTATTTCACTGTTTTGCCTTAAAACAGACATATCTCGGTTTTGATTAAACATTTGTCAAAAGCATTTAAACAAATTTATGTTGGAGTTTTTTTTATTCCAAAGTTTAAATACTGACAGAAAGATGATCTAATTTTTTTTCCAAATATCGGTTATCTGTCTCATAATTAAATACTAATAATCTGTATCGGCTCTGAAAAATCCAAATCAGTCGACACCTTCAAACAAAAATTCAATAGAATAAAAAATACTTTCACGAGAATAATTTTTATTAAAAACAGAACAAAACATCGGAAAAGAGGAAAAGTTCAGTCAACGCATCATAAAAAAAGAACTCAATAAGCACGTTAATGATTGTTAAAGTCCGTAAATATGGGATCCTTTCAGTGTTTATAAAAATGTAAAATATTTGGGGGATCACTGAAAACTCGCTGCACCGAACTCGGCCTCATGCACAAACTGCTGGATCTTGGTCCGGATCCAGGACTGTTTCTCCGCGGGGAGTCTCCTCAGGGCCGGAGCCAGGCTCAGCAGGAACAGCGTGACGTCGTCTCTCTGCTCCCGGTCCCTCTGCGCCTCCCTGGCCTCCATCCTCCGCAGGAACTCCTCCAGCAGACCGTCGCCGCTCCTCCTCTTGGCCCGGCTCGGCCTGGGAGACGCAGCGGGCGCACACTCCTCCTCTCCGTCGCTCTGGTCCAGCAGCTCGACCTCCTGCTCCTCCGTCTTCGGCCTGGAGGACTGCAGCACGCCGCGGGCGGTCTGGAGGTGATGCAGGTCCAGCTGCGCCGCGGGAGGCATCAGCTGCTCCGAGGGCTGCGAGGACGAGTGCGAGGAGGCTAAAGACGCGGCGAGAGACGTGACCGACTGCATCATCATCTCAAACAGTTCCTTCATGTTGTCGTGCTGGTGGATTTGGACGCAGTCGTCTCTGGCGGCAGTTTCTGAGTTCATCTCCATCTTTGGTTCTTTGAATCTGACGGCATCCAGGCCGGCTGAAGCCGAACGCTTCCTCTGCACGAACTCTGAGGACGTCGTCGTGGCGTCAACTACAGAGATGTCTGCAAACACAGAAAAAAACAATCACGTTTTATTTTCAACCCACAGCAGAGTCTGCAAGCCTCTACAGAGCCCCTAAAGGGACACGGAGGATTAACGCAGCATATATATATAGATATATACAATTATATACATCATCCTCTTTGCAGATGATGTGGTTCTGTTGGCTCCATCACACCGTGACCTCCCAGCATGCACAGGGGCGGTTTGCAGCCGAGCGTGAAGCAGTCGGGATGAGAGTCAGCAGCTCCAAATCTGAGGCCGCGGTTCTGCAGGAAAACGGCGGACCGAAGGAGTTCAAGTATCTCGGGGTCTTGTTCATGAGTGACGGTAGAAATGACGTGAGACGGACGGGCGGTTTGGTGCGGCATCCGCAGTGATGCGGGAGTTGCATCGGGCTGTCGCGGTGAAGAAATAGTTAAGCTGGAAGGCGAAGCTCTCGATTTACCGATCCATCTATGTTCCAACCCTCACCTACGGTCCTGAGCTCTCGGTACTGACCGAAAAAATGAGATCGTGGATACAAGCGGCCCAGGTGAGCTTCCTCCAGAAGGTGGCTGGGCTCGGACATCCGCGAGGAGCTCGGACATCAATGAGGAGCTCGGACATCCGCGAGGAGTTCGGAGTAGAGCCGCTGCTCCTTCACGTCGAAAGGGGCCGGTTGAGGTGGTTCGGACATCTGATCAGGATGATGTGATTTGCCCCGGGGCAGACCGAGAACACGCTGGAGGGATTACATATCTCATCTGGCCTGGAAACGCCTTGGGGTCCTCCAGGAGGAGCTGGAAAGCGTTGCGGGGGACAGGGACGTCTGGAGTGCTCTGCTTCGCCTGTTGTCCCCGCTCGCCAGCCTCGGGTAAGCGGACAAAAATGGACAGATGGATGCAAATCCAAACTTTCACATTTATGACATAAAACTTTCGGGTACTAGACATTTCCAGGTTGACTTTGCTGGCGAGTACACACCATGATGCCTTTGACAGAAATCACCTCAGTCAGATGTTTAAGGGTTAAAGACTAAACAGGCGGCTGATAATTGAGACAATCATCATCATTTGCAGCCCTAAAAAACACCTGCTCCTCACTGC
>NW_024612684.1:0-3930 GCF_008729295.1 Plectropomus leopardus
CCTGTTTGCTCCTTTTATGGGTGCTCATAAGCTCGGAGGACTTTTCCTGCTGTCTTCTGTTTCCGTCACTGCGCATTGTGAGATTCACCACGCACTTTCATGTTGATGCAACAATAAACCAGGCGTTTAGTTCTCCCTCTCAGGGATTAGCTGATTTAAGTGGAGTAAAGAAGGAAGAGAAAGGTGGTTCGAGCCTCCAACCACTCGAGGGAAAGAGGCCAATCTGTTCCGTTCCATTGAAATTGCCCTGCTCCCCTATGACTCTGATAGAGAAGGTCAGAGGTAAATTTAATGCAGGGAAACGTCAGGCCTGAAAACGACACCTGCTCTTTGCCTATTTTGATCACCCTCACACACCACTGGATGATTGGCATTCTGAGGGGGAGTGTGCTCTCTCCGAAACTCTCTCTATCCCCGGCTGCAGACGCTGAAGACAACAGTGGGCAAACTTAACTTCTTTGATACTCACCCTTGCGCACTCTTTATGCAACTGCTTGTGTAACAATGTTTACAGAGATCCTGCTTGTTTCACTATGCTAAATGCAGTCTCCAGGCAGAAGTACTGAATAAAGCTGAATGCTCGTTTCAGCCACAAAACCTCGCAGGGAATTAGTAGGCAACTGGAGCTCTGCAGCTGTTGCACAACTCCAAAGTCAAGTGCTTTTGTGACTTATCTTTCTATGATTTGATGGCTAATATGGAAGCTAAGCCAAAGTCAGGGCTATTTGTTAGATATGTGGTTTTAAAAGTATTATCATTCAGACATAATTTTGCCTTGAATGTCTTTATTTTCCCTTTGGACACCTTGCCAGTGGTGCTCCAAAGGGGAGGCCAATGGGGGCTGTTGCCCACCAGATGAAATAGCTCCCTCGGAGGACGACATTATTGTCTTTAAGAGGCTTTGACGAGCTCATTTTCGAAGCTAATAGTGGTATCTTGTGAAACCAGACAACCCAAAGACTCCATCAGTACATTTCATGTTAACGTGCTGAGAAGGCAGCTAAATAACCCTCCAAAGTTAGACTAAATTTTGAAAAACTGGCATGACAAATTTCAAACTCTAACCTCAAGATAAATGCTTTATTCAGTGTTTTTACTGGTTTAAATCACCTGGTCTGTTTTGGAGAGGAGGAGACTTCTGCACATAATTAGGCTACTGGTAAAAACCTCCTGAACAATGAACACTAAAGAAATTTGTCTTTGTAGGTAAAAGGAAAAGTAGCCGATTTGATGAACACAAAAATTACTCCATAGACCAAATAACAGTGACATCACACTAATGACAACAATTTCTACTGGGGTAGACAACTGGCAATTGATTTCATTTGCAGAGATATGTAAAATCCACAAACTTGACTATTTCTGTGTGACATTTGAAGATATATAGTTAAACATGATGGTCCAACCTGTCTTATATTTCTGCTGTGCTTATTTTATGCAGCCTACTTTGTTGCTTTTTCTGGCTCCTCTGATAATATATATATGTATATGTATATGTGTGTGTGTGTGTGTGTGTGTATGTGTATATATATGTATACACATACACAAGTCCTACAATGTACTGCTGTGGATGGTAGTTTCATCAAAACATATTTTAGCCTCCTAAAAACTGCCCAAACTAAGAAGTCGATATCAGTTTAGGTGTATGCTATTTTGTAATATTTCCACTGCTTTACCTTATGCACTAACTCATTGAAGCAGTGGTAGACAAGCATCGTCTGTTTCTAAAATGATTTTTTTTGTCAGTGGAGTTTTGGTGACTCTGAGAAAACGGCATAATTTCCTGAGTTCAGTTTGTAAAGAGCTGTCTGACAGCAAGGTAAAGCTGTGAAAAAAAAAATCCAAATATAGCCTCCACTTAAACTGATATTGATATTTTTAGGTGGTCTTTTTTTAGCTGGACAAAAACTAACCAATTGAGGCAGTGTTTACGCTGTGCAGTTTGATTTTATGTACACGATGTGTGGGTTTTCTACTGGGTTAGTTACTGTAAACAAACACTGATTCAAATCCTTAAAATTCAGTTACAGCTTATGGTTTTGGTGTGCCACCCCAAAATGATCTGTGGCACCCCTATGAAATAATTCTGGGGGCATCACTGCACCTCGCAACTTAGAAATTAAGGTTTTACCAACAATAATAAATAGCCTGCAGATCAGTCTGTAGGAGTCAGAGGTCAAGGGAATCTTAAGCAGATAGTGGCCAACATATTGCACAGTGACCTTTTAAACATCCTTTGCTCTTTGTCTGACAAAACAAAGCACACTTGTGACGGCAGATTTACCTGTAAGCTTTCGGAGGTTTCAGGATACCTCTTACTTGCTGCGTGTTGCTGTTTGACTGAGCTGAATTATCTTCGTAGGACAGGAGCAGAGTGACCACATAATTCATAGAGGAGTTATTGGCCCAGTAATCACCATCAGAGGTTTCATAGCGGACAACAAACTCTATGCGAGAGCCGTGTGTGATGTAAGGTGGTGCAAAAGACAGCTTGAAGGAGAACTGATCAGTGCTCCCATCATGAGACCCCTGGACATACTCTGCCGGGTGGTCAAAGTAAGAGGCCCAGTTGTCCATGGTGGATCTGATGTACACTGCTTTGTTGAAGGAGATGTTCAGGACTCGTATTAGCCCAGTGAAGGCAAGTGGCTCATCCTCTGCTGGAGACATCTGCTCAACCTCCACTTTGTTAGTTTGCACAGCCTGCAGCAGGGCACTGCCGCTGGGCGCGTGGAACTCTGGATGCACATGATAGGTCGGCTCGCGCTCTGGCTGTCGATACTTTGCTTCCTCTTCCTCCCACCTCGCGCTATCCTCCTCATCATCCGAATTCAAGGCTACAAATTCCTTCACATCCACCAAATCCCCACCTGTTGTATCGGCGAATGACACTTTCTTTCCGGCGGACAGCGCCAAATGGATGCGCATGTACTCAGCGGTCTCGTCGTGGATGGAGTGGCCTCGCTTTCTGGGCACCGGGGAGCATCTCGGGATGAGGCGGACGTTCTCGGTGTCATCGTCTTCATCATCATCGTCATTATTCTCCTCGTTGTCACCGAGGGATCTGCCCTCCGCTTCCGCGACCGATTTGCCGGTTTTGATCGTGGTAAAGAGGCCCTCTTGGCTCGGTATGGATAAAAAAGACATTTCTGTAGAAGCGTGCACTCACGGAAGCTGTGCGCTCCAGAGAGTACATATGGCGTCTCCAAAAAAAGCACTACCAAACACTCATGATTTGCGCAGCAGTGCCCAGTGTAGATCCAGCGCTGTCCCTGCGTTACGCACAGAGCCTCCACAGTCAACGTGTGGCGTTAAATGTCACTCATGGACTACATGGCTTTTACTGCCAGCCCTTGAGATAGTGTATCCCCCTGGTTTACATGACTTTATGCATCGCAGTTTGGCTGCTGTCGCGGAAGGAGCAGCCTCTAATTTTAGCTCTGACCTACAGGGTTCTCCATGGCCCAAATGCGTCTTTTAAGTTGGTATAATCCTGCGACTCCCCCCCTGTTCTGTTTTGGTTCGGGCTGGCTAAACGCCCACTATTAGAAATGGGAGATGTAATATATCAGCCAGTCTTTCTAAGATATGATACATTTAAACTGAGAGACCATCTGTGGACTATAATAAAAAATCTACGAAGACACCACTGGAGCCACAATAACACACAGGCCATAATACCTTCATAATCCATATAACAGGGAGCAAAAATTGACTTGATTTCTGTCAAAAACATAAGAAGGGGGCAATTAGCAATGAACAAAGACATTACCCAAAATTAGCAAGAAATCTGTAAAAATAGATTAATTAAAAAAATTAAAAAGAAAAGAAAATTACCTGAAAATTAGTTTAAATAAATAATTAAAACATTTAAAAAATTACAACGAAAGTTTTAAAAAAAAGTAAACTGAAATAACCTAGAAAGGTGCT
>NW_024612685.1:0-1101 GCF_008729295.1 Plectropomus leopardus
AGAATATTACGATAGAAGAAAATAGGAAATAATTATAATTAAAATAGTGATTATCAAGATATTTTTTCTGACATTTTCCCATATTTTCTTCTATCGTAATATTCTATTTTTTCCTTTCTCTCTCTCCTCTCTCTCAGTCTCTTTCCTTTAATACTAATTTTTAGGTCATTTTCATTTACTTATGTCTTGCAATTTGTTGGACATCATCTTACAAAGTTGCTTATTGGCTTTTTAGTCGTGTTTTTAAAAGAAACCAAACCAAATCAGGCATCTGAAAGCAACATAACTAATGTCCCTCCAGGTTTTAAAAGCTTAAAGTCTTTTTTCTAAAGTACCAGTGTTTGTTTATACAAGTCATGTTTTTCACTTTTCAGCCTTCACACTCGATTTACAGACTGAAATAGTCCTCGTGTGTCTAACTCCCATATTTGACCCAAAGCTGATCGTTTTGCCACTCAAAGGAAATAAGAACAATTTGACACAGAAGACCAATTTCACCGCACAAAGTCACGTCAGCTGAGGTCTTTTTGTGTTTTTCCTGTCTCTGCTTCTCAACTGCACATTGTGTCTCTCTCCCTTATTTCCTTTCAGGCGATCTCTCAACAAGACCTGGTTTACATGGCCATCCAGATTGCATGTGGGATGAGCTACCTGGCTCGCAGGGAGGTCATACACAAAGACCTCGCTGCCAGGAACTGCGTGTAAGTGTCCCTGACCCGGCTCAGAGCTGCCGTCACATGTCCTCAGATGCTCACGGTAGATTTCAGGTGATTTGGTTTGGAATTTAATTACTTCAAAATAAAGATGCCAACTTTTTTTTCCTCTCGCCCCTCTGACAGCATTGACGATAACATGCAGGTGAAGATAACAGACAATGCCCTTGCCCGAGACCTGTTTCCGATGGATTACCACTGTCTGGGGGATAATGAGAACAGGCCGGTCCGCTGGATGGCCCTGGAAAGTTTGCTCAACAACGACTTCTCGAGTGCAAGTGACGTGGTAAGAACTGCAGTTAAATACAGTTTACTTCCTGTAACTTAAAGGTCCAGTGTGTAGGATTTAGGGGCGTGTAATGGCAGAAATCTAATAAAAATATTCACA
>NW_024612686.1:0-1164 GCF_008729295.1 Plectropomus leopardus
CATACCTTGTAGGAAACATGTCAATTATAGACTTATTTCTGTAAATGGATCCACAACTTGAACAGCTGCAACGATCTCTTTCAAGCTTGTTTCAGTTTTTCGGCTGCTTTTTTGCTTTTGTTTGTTTTAAGGTGCACATTAAAACAGACCTATATGAATCACTGAACAAAAATTAAAATGTGATTCAGAAGTCTGGACAAGGCTAAACTCAGACTGCATGGATGAGACAATATGAGGTGGCCAGTTAGTTTGTTAGTTAGAAGCTGTCTTAATTGAAATTTCAAGAAGCAATGTGTTTTTTCCGGTGACAATAAAGGGAAATCAGGTGAAATAACTGTTGAGTCATTTGGATTTATTAACTCTATCAGCCCCCTGCAGTTATCAATTCCAGATCTGAGGCTGTTAAAATCTTCTCCCACATAATATCACATGTACCTGCAGGCTCTGTCTCTTCCGGTCTCAACTGGACGCTTTTTGCAAACACCATAATGATTTTATAATGATTCTAAATCCAATCAGACGCAAAAAAATAACAGCTCCAGGCTTTTAAATGGTGAACAGTGATGGTGGCAGATGGTTTTGTAGATATGAACAGGTTCAACCTGGGGCTCTTGGCTTTGCCTTGAGGAGGCGTCGCCCCAAAGTGACGGGGTGTGAGATTAATGGAGTTCTGCATCTGAAAACAGTTCTGCCTCCTGCTGGGCCACGGAGGTGAAAGCATTGAGCTGTGAAGGCAGCTGGAGGGCCAGGTACATGATTTACACATACACAGTATTAGCACGAGCGATAATTCCATGGATCGTCCTATTTCAGTTTTAAGAGCCGAATAAATTAAGTGCTTTTTCTCTGCATTGTCTGAATTTCAAGCCTCACTTGCGTTCTCCAAAAGTTCCTAATGTTTTTCAGGACTGAGTTATTTAGAAGGAGTATAAGGTTTGGGATGTCCAACACTGACTTTGAGAAAAACTCAGAGGAGACCTGAGATATTTCTCTGTTATCAATGAATGAATGTTTGTAAAGAAAAAAAATGTTTAGAGTGCAGTGGTGGACAAAGTATTTAGATCTTTTACTTGAGTAAAAGTACTCATACCTGTACAACATGCAAAAGTCCATGAAAATGTACTTAAATTATTAAATGCAAAAGTATTCAATTCAAAAAATTAC
>NW_024612687.1:0-1561 GCF_008729295.1 Plectropomus leopardus
TATTTTGCAAACATACACAAATTGAATATCTTTTTGTTTTTTCAGGGAAACTTGCATGATCGGTACGGCCACATTGTTGCCTTATCTGCCAAATTCCTCTGCCTCAAGTTGGAATTTCATACAAAGGTAACACATAAATAAATATTTGTTTTATGGTTTATGTAACGACCTGTGACAAACTCAGAATAATAAAACCGTTAAACAAATAAATAAATCCACAGCACAAAGTGATCCCGGGCAACCTGGAGGCCAGTGACGAGACTCTGGAGAGGGAAGCGGGAAACGACATGACCAAAGTGTACGTTTTCTACACCACGACTTTTTGTTCAGTGTTGATATTTAAAAACGTGGTTAAATGAGCCTCATTAATATTATTTTGATGTGTTGTAGGTTAGATATGACGCAGGAGCTGATGGATTATTTGGAGGCTGGACTGAAGATGGAGGAGACAGGTGAGTCCTCGGAGACGTGACTCTCTATATGTTCAGGCTTTTTTATTTTTAAGTTCCCATATTAAGCTATTTTTAAGGTTCATACTTGTATTTTAGTTTCTATGAGAGCATGTTTACATGCTTTAACCCTGTGAAACCAATTCAAATTGGCTTGATTTATTTCAAAAACATGAAAAGCAACTGAAAAGAAAGAAATGACCCAAAAATTTGGAAGAAATAATTAAAAAAAGTTACAAGAAAATCTCCTGAAAATAGCCAAACAAACAAATAAAAAAAGTTAAAAAAAAAAACAGAAAAAGACCTGAACAAGTGCTAAAATATAATAAAAATAATGAAAATAATATCTGATAATTACCATTAGAGTTTTCTCTTTATTTTTCCATAGTTATTTTTTTTTAATTTATGGGCTATTTCATGCTGAGTTAGTGATTGCAAGAAATTTCTAGATGTAGAAAATTAGTTTTTAAAAAGCAAATGGGAAAACTATATTTATAATTATCTTAATCACATAGTCAAAAACATTTTGCAGAATTATTGTTATTTTTACAGTTCATTTCCTTGACTGTTTGTTTTTGTTTTTAATTTTTTTTTTGTTATTGTTTTTTTTTTTTAGTGTATTTAGCTCACAAGAAGAAGATGTATCAGGCTTTATTCTTTTGGGATGTCACCTGATGCTTTTAAAATCAGAAAAACTCCTTTAATTTGTCTTTAATTTTGTGTTTTTCTTGTTCAAAGTTTTGCGTCAGCTTGATGCCAACGGGGCTAAATCTACCACTCCAGCCGGACAGTGCAGACTGGCTCCTCTGATCCCCCTCATACTGGACTGCAGCTTCCTCTACCACTTCTCCGTCCTGCTCATGTTCAAACTTCACAGCCGTGAGTGACATGAAAATATGTTTTTTATTATTCAAATTAATCCTTACAATGTTAGATTAAAAGTGAGATAAATTGGCTTAATTTATTTCAAAAACATGGGAAGAAGGCAATGATCAATTTGAGACAAAATAATACCAAAATTATCACAGATTTTTAAAAAAGTACAATAAAAAATCCCTAAAAATAAGCAAAAAAAAAAAAACAAAGAAAAAAAGGAAATAACATGGAAAAAA
>NW_024612688.1:0-1733 GCF_008729295.1 Plectropomus leopardus
GCAAACATGTTAGAAAACCACTTCCTGTTAACACGCGGAGCAACGTTACCATGAATTCGCAGTCATGTTTTTGCCCACCTGACATATATAAAGTCAAATATTCACTCTTCTTTAAGCTTGGTTTGTTTCCCGAGGGAAATATCTGTCTCTACTGCGTTCACCAGATAGTTGCTCATTTTGTTCGCCTGCTGTTTGGTGCTGGGCAGGTGGTGTACAGTGTGTTTTTCAGGGCTTTTTTTCTGGGAAAACAACATTGCAGGGCTGCAGGATCGGGCAATTTTCTTTTGGTTCATCAATATAAGCAACCTTTACCACATCACACAGTCACTTAATCCATTGTTAATAAAAAAAAAAAAGCTTTAATCTCACAGCATACCTGGCTCTGAACAGTTCTTCTGCTCGGTTTCGTTGTCCGGCGTTGAAGCCATTAGCCTTCTTCCCCAGGGTTCATGATTTGGATGTCTCTCTACGATCATCCCATGGCCTGCAACAGAAAACAAAACAGCTCTGAATATCATACATTCAGCCTAAATAAAATAAGCTTGTAGTTGACTGTGCCAGTTTGCAGCACATGGAGCTTTATGCCAAAGATCTCCTGGAAACACTTCTAAAAGCCGCAAAGCTTTTGCCGCAAGGAGACCTTGAAACTCCATTTTGCACATTGTAAAAAAAAAATAAAATAAAAAAAATAACATGGCCGCTCTAGCACAGAGTATGACCCAAAACATCCATGCTCATGATCACGGTCATTAATCCAAATAAGGTTGCTTTTCTTTAATCCTTTAAAAGTTTTTGTTTCTGTAGATATGACATTTTCACCCGGCGGCAGCAAAAACACATCAACATGCAGCTGCTGTGCCATTATGTTTTCGGGCGGGTGAGTGGGAGGAGGAGCATACAAGTTTCATTTTTCATTAAACTGTTCTTAAGCCTCCATAATGAGGACATAAAAAACTGCTGTCCCAAATCTATTATGTAAAATCATACCAACAAGCCGAGCGGCGTTTTAAACTCGCACATTTTATGCAATGACACAACACAAATGCAATGTTGTATTGACAAGAGCAGTAACTAGTTGCAGGATGATTAAACTGCATTGCTCTATATGCAATTATGAGCAGTTCACTGGGGAAAACTCAGAGGACAGATGGTCTGTGTTTGATTCAGATTCAAGTTGTTCAGACTACCTCTGTCTGGCTGTAGGTGGCAGGTTACACAGTGGTTGTGAAAGACTCACATGACCTCAGTATAAATGACTCACTGACCATGTGAATGTGTCCGTATGATCTCTTAGTCTCAGGAGACTAATTCCACGTCAGGCAATGATTTTGCAGAAGTAAAGGTTAATAGAAAGGAGACAGCTACTACTTTAAGGGTAACAAATTGAGGAACTGTGAAACAAAACAATACATTTACAATAGTACATCTAGGAACATTTTAATGCTTATAGCATCAAAAAAATGTTGTCCCCCTTTTCCGTCCAAATTAGCGTGTGTCCACAGCTTTTTGAAATGCCGGAAAACCAAATACAAATATGCCCCTTTTCCATTGACATTAGAGTTGTTTACGCAGCTCAGCAGTAAATAAATATGCATTTCTGTCATTTTTTTCTTACTGTCACGTCACCTTTACAGACGAGCTAGAAAACAGGGTAGTAAACAGTAGAAAGCAGCATGTTATGGTGTTTACTTTTTATATCTTTTTTTCAGTTTCTCAAACTTAGTGGCTAATTT